>NC_056442.1:60512742-60755242 GCF_018296145.1 Oncorhynchus tshawytscha | reverse complement strand
CTAAAAGAGTGATTACAGCTGTGAGTCTTTCTGGGTAAGTCTCTAAGAGTGTTTACAGCTGTGAGTCTTTCTGGGTAAGTCTCTAAGAGCGATTACAGCTGTGAGTCTTTCTGGGTAAGTCTCTAAGAGTGTTTACAGCTGTGAGTCTTTCTGGGTAAGTCTCTAAGAGCGATTACAGCTGTGAGTCTTTCTGGGTAAGTCTTTTTGAGCTTTGCAAACCTGAACTGTACAATATTTGCACGTTATTCTTTTAAAAAGTTGTTTGTTGATAATTTGCTAGACAGCCATTTTTCAAGTCCTGCCATAGATATTCAAGTCAATTTACTGTCATGGCACATAGTAGTAAGAGTCCATTTTAAATCCAGGCTGTAACACAACAGAAGGTGGAAGAAGAAGGGGTGAGAATAGTTTCTGAAGGCACTGGGTATATTGTTACTATAAAATCAATGAATCATTTCTTATTTTTGTGACAACAAAAACAGGAAAGAGTCAGAGAAACCAAAAGCAAGAGAGCAGCCGTGGTTCAGATGGACATCAGGCTCATTTCTCTCTTCAACCCATATTTTAATATTGTGTCAGGCTCATTGGGATGCATAGGAAAGAAAGGTAGCTGGAAATGGAGATGAAATTGACTGATTCGCTGCTCTGCACAAATACAAAATAAATTCACAGTGACATTGGGAATTCTAATGGTCGAGTCCCAAGGGGAAAGGGGAGAGGTTTCCACCTTGGACGTTAAGTCATTGTCACTTCCCAAAGGGACCCTATTCTCTATATATAGTGCAATACACAGATGCCATTTGCGAGGGTTCTGGGAAGTGTCCTTCTGCCATATTCCTCCTGCTGTTAGACAGACCCTCATGGTTTACATACATGCCCTCATGTTCAAATGAGCATTAGAATGTAGTCATCTGTAACACTTAACATGATGATTCTCTTTGGGAATAAGAACCTGCTATATTAATACATGATGATTCTCTGAAGGGAATAAGAACCTGCTATATTAATACATGATGATTCTCTGAAGGGAATAAGAACCTGCTATATTAGTACATGATGATTCTCTGAAGGGAATAAGAACCTGCTATATTAATACATGATGATTCTCTGAAGGGAATAAGAACCTGCTATATTAATACATGATGATTCTCTTAAGGGAATTCACTATTTGTTATTTTCACTGTGTCGTGGAATGACAGTCCGTTTGGTGTGTCAGAACATATTGCTGTTAGACCCCATGACCTTGGGCCAAACCTGAGTGGACAAGTTAAACTGTCCTTTAATCTCCTTGGTTAGAACACAGGACTCGTTGATAACCGTAGTATCAGGATATCATCTCTTCCCATTGTGACACTAGGTTACCTGTTTCAATCTGCAGCCCAGAGGATCCAAAAGTATCAGGATATCATCTCTTCCCATTGTGACACTAGGTTACCTGTTTCAATCTGCAGCCCAGAGGATCCAAAAGTATCAGGATATCATCTCTTCCCATTGTGACACTAGGTTACCTGTTTCAATCTGCAGCCCAGAGGATCCAAAAGTATCAGGATATCATCTCTTCCCATTGTGACACTAGGTTACCTGTTTCAATCTGCAGCCCAGAGGATCCAAAAGTATCAGGATATCATCTCTTCCCATTGTGACACTAGGTTACCTGTTTCAATCTGCAGCCCAGAGGATCCAAAAGTATCAGGATATCATCTCTTCCCATTGTGACACTAGGTTACCTGTTTCAATCTGCAGCCCAGAGGATCCAAAAGTATCAGGATATCATCTCTTCCCATTGTGACACTAGGTTACCTGTTTCAATCTGCAGCCCAGAGGATCCAAAAGTATCAGGATATCATCTCTTCCCATTGTGACACTAGGTTACCTGTTTCAATCTGCAGCCCAGAGGATCCAAAAGTATCAGGATATCATCTCTTCCCATTTTGACACTAGGTTACCTGTTTCAATCTGCAGCCCAGAGGATCCAAAAGTATCAGGATATCATCTCTTCCCATTGTGACACTAGGTTACCTGTTTCAATCTGCAGCCCAGAGGATCCAAAAGTATCAGGATATCGTCTCTTCCATTTGTGACACTAGGTTACCTGTTTCAATCTGCAGCCCAGAGGATCCAAAAGTATCAGGATATCATCTCTTCCCATTGTGACACTAGGTTACCTGTTTCAATCTGCAGCCCAGAGGATCCAAAAGTATCAGGATATCGTCTCTTCCCATTGCTAGCCAAGGCTAGCTTTTTCAAGCAGAAATTTGCTTCCTGCAACACTAACTCAAAAAAGTTCTGGGACACTGTAAAGTCCATGGAGAATAAGAACACCTCCTCCCAGCTGCCCACTGCACTGAAGATAGGAAACACTGTCACCAATGATAAATCCACCATAATTGAGAATTTCAATAAGCATTTTTCTACGGCTGGCCATGCTTTCCACCTGGCTACTCCTACCCCGGACAACAGCACTGCACCCCCAACAGCAACTCGCCCAAGCCTTCCCCATTTCTCCTTCTCCCAAATCCATTCAGCTGATGTTCTGAAAGAGCTGCAAAATCTGGACCCCTACAAATCAGCCGGGCTAGACAATCTGGACCCTTTCTTTCTAAAATTATCTGCCGAAATTGTTGCCACCCCTATTACTAGCCTGTTCAACCTCTCTTTTGTGTCGTCTGAGATTCCCAAAGATTGGAAAGCAGCTGCGGTCATCCCCCTCTTCAAAGGGGGGGACACTCTTGACCCAAACTGCTACAGACCTATATCTATCCTACCGTGCCTTTCTAAGGTCTTCGAAAGCCAAGTCAACAAACAGATTACCGACCATTTTGAATCTCACCATACCTTCTCTGCTATGCAATCTGGTTTCAGAGCTGGTCATGGGTGCACCTCAGCCACGCTCAAGGTCCTAAACGATATCTTAACCGCCATGGATAAGAAACATTACTGTGCAGCCGTATTCATTGATCTGGCCAAGGCTTTCGACTCTGTCAATCACCACATCCTCATCGGCAGACTCGACAGCCTTGGTTTCTCAAATAATTGCCTCGCCTGGTTCACCAACTACTTCTCTGATAGAGTTCAGTGTGTCAAATCGGAGGGTCTGCTGTCCGGACCTCTGGCAGTCTCTATGGGGGTGCCACAGGGTTCAATTCTTGGACCGACTCTCTTCTCTGTATACATCAACGAGGTCGCTCTTGCTGCTGGTGAATCCCTGATCCACCTCTACGCAGACGACACCATTCTGTATACTTCCGGCCCTTCTTTGGACACTGTGTTAACAACCCTCCAGGCAAGCTTCAATGCCATACAACTCTCCTTCCGTGGCCTCCAATTGCTCTTAAATACAAGTAAAACTAAATGCATGCTCTTCAACCGATCGCTACCTGCACCTACCAGCCTGTCCAACATCACTACTCTGGACGGCTCTGACTTAGAATACGTGGACAACTACAAATACTTAGGTGTCTGGTTAGACTGTAAACTCTCCTTCCAGACCCATATCAAACATCTCCAATCCAAAGTTAAATCTAGAATTGGCTTCCTATTTCGCAACAAAGCATCCTTCACTCATGCTGCCAAACATACCCTTGTAAAACTGACCATCCTACCAGTCCTCGACTTTGGCGATGTCATTTACAAAATAGCCTCCAATACCCTACTCAACAAATTGGATGCAGTCTATCACAGTGCAATCCGTTTTATCACCAAAGCCCCATATACTACCCACCATTGCGACCTGTACGCTCTCGTTGGCTGGCCCTCGCTTCATACTCGTCGCCAAACCCACTGGCTCCATGTCATCTACAAGACCCTGCTAGGTAAAGTCCCCCTTATCTCAGCTCGCTGGTCACCATAGCATCTCCCACCTGTAGCACACGCTCCAGCAGGTATATCTCTCTAGTCACCCCCAAAACCAATTCTTTCTTTGGCCGCCTCTCCTTCCAGTTCTCTGCTGCCAATGACTGGAACGAACTACAAAAATCTCTGAAACTGGAAACACTTATCTCCCTCACTAGCTTTAAGCACCAACTGTCAGAGCAGCTCACAGATTACTGCACCTGTACATAGCCCACCTATAATTTAGCCCAAACAACTACCTCTTTCCCAACTGTATTTAATTTTTATTTATTTATTTATTTTGCTCCTTTGCACCCCATTATTTTTATTTCTACTTTGCACATTCTTCCATTGCAAAACTACCATTCCAGTGTTTTACTTGCTATATTGTATTTACTTTGCCACCATGGCCTTTTTGCCTTTACCTCCCTTCTCAACTCATTTGCTCACATTGTATATAGACTTGTTTATACTGTATTATTGACTGTATGTTTGTTTTACTCCATGTGTAACTCTGTGTCGTTGTATCTGTCGAACTGCTTTGCTTTATCTTGGCCAGGTCGCAATTGTAAATGAGAACTTGTTCTCAACTTGCCTACCTGGTTAAATAAAGGTAAATAATTGTGGCACTAGGTTACCTGTTTCAATCTGCAGCCCAGAGGATCCAAAAGAAGGTGAAGAAGGTTCTTTCCAAAAAACTTTAAACACATGTTTTTTTTAAATGTTGGTAAATGAGCTTTTATTGTTTAAATAACTTATGAAAGAGATTAGTGTGGTTTTCACTATCTATTCATGGCATCGGGTTATTCAATGACAGACATCTAATTGATTGAAATCTATCACTTAATGGTTTCATTTCAGAGAGACAAATCATATTTTATTTCTTGCAACAACAAAAAACCAACTAGATATCCAACGTACATTCAGAGAAAACAGTGCTGCTAGGTTTTGAATCAATACAGTAATATGAGATCTGTAAGTGAAACACGTTTGGCATGTTAGTTATTTAGCAGACGGTCTTATCCAGAACGACTTCGAGTCCACATATTCATTTTAAGATAGCTAGGTGGGACAACCACATATCATTCAGAATACAAAACATTCCGTTCTAGCATAACTAAGGCTATATAGCATTTAGCAAAAAAAAAAATCATAATTTTAATACAAACCTAAAAATCGATGAATAAAAAATCTGAGAAGAGTAATATTTTACACACATGTGAAAAGTACCCACATTTCTGGTAATAAAAACACGAATGTGAAAATGATTGGGATATAACATTTAGTAAATAGTAAATTGCAGTTTGAGCTGCAATGCTGAAGCCGGGAAGATTATCAGGCTGAATGTTCTGTACACCTTATTGCTCTTCCTCATTAAAACTAGTCATGCGCTGACTATGTGCCTTTCCTTTTGTCTGCGTTCAAAATGGCACACTATTCCCTGTTAAGTGTACTAGTTTTGACCAGAGCCCTATGGGCGTCCCTATATGCTCTGGTCAAAGGCAAGTGCACTACAAAGGAAATAGGGTTTCATTTTAGATGCAAACCTTTGTATCCACGGGCACATGGGAGAGTACCTGTCAACACGCAGCTCCAAGGCAATCATTACTGTCCTTACTGCCAGACCAGGACTGTCAACACGCAGCTCCAAGGCAATCATTACAGTCCTTACTGCCAGACCAGGACTGTCAACACGCAGCTCAAGGCAATCATTACAGTCCTTACTGCCAGACCAGGACTGTCAACACGCAGCTCCAAGGCAATCATTACAGTCCTTACTGCCAGACCAGGACTGTCAACACATTTTACTGTCCTTACTGCCAGACCAGGACTGTCAACACGCAGCTCCAAGGCAATCATTACAGTCCTTACTGCCAGACCAGGACTGTCAACACGCAGCTCCAAGGCAATCATTACAGTCCTTACTGCCAGACCAGGACTGTCAACACGCAGCTCAAGGCAATCATTTACTGCCAGACCAGGACTGTCAACATGCAGCTCAAGGCAATCATTACAGTCCTTACTGCCAGACCAGGACTGTCAACACGCAGCTCCAAGGCAATCATTACTGTCCTTACTGCCAGACCAGGACTGTCAACATGCAGCTCCAAGGCAATCATTACAGTCCTTACTGCCAGACCAGGACTGTCCACGCACAGGGACTGTCCTTACTGCCAGACCAGGACTGTCAACATGCAGCTCCAAGGCAATCATTACAGTCCTTACTGCCAGACCAGGACTGTCAACATGCAGCTCAAGGCAATCATTACAGTCCTTACTGCCAGACCAGGACTGTCAACACGCAGCTCCAAGGCAATCATTACTGTCCTTACTGCCAGACCAGGACTGTCAACACGCAGCTCCAAGGCAATCATTACAGTCCTTACTGCCAGACCAGGACATTTTAGATGCAAACCTTTGTATCCACGGGCACATGGGAGAGTACCTGTCAACACGCAGCTCCAAGGCAATCATTACAGTCCTTACTGCCAGACCAGGACATTTTAGATGCAAACCTTTGTATCCACGGGCACATGGGAGAGTACCTGTCAACACGCAGCTCCAAGGCAATCATTACTGTCCTTACTGCCAGACCAGGACTGTCAACACGCAGCTCCAAGGCAATCATTACAGTCCTTACTGCCAGACCAGGACTGTCAACACGCAGCTCCAAGGCAATCATTACTGTCCTTACTGCCAGACCAGGACATTTTAGATGCAAACCTTTGTATCCACGGGCACATGGGAGAGTACCTGTCAACACGCAGCTCCAAGGCAATCATTACAGTCCTTACTGCCAGACCAGGACATTTTAGATGCAAACCTTTGTATCCACGGGCACATGGGAGAGTACCTGTCAACACGCAGCTCCAAGGCAATCATTACAGTCCTTACTGCCAGACCAGGACATTTTAGATGCAAACCTTTGTATCCACGGGCACATGGGAGAGTAACTGTCAACACGCCTCCAAGGCAATCATTACTGTCCTTACTGCCAGACCAGGACTGTCAACACGCAGCTCCAAGGCAATCATTACAGTCCTTACTGCCAGACCAGGACTGTCAACACGCAGCTCCAAGGCAATCATTACTGTCCTTACTGCCAGACCAGGACATTTAGATGCAAACCTTTGTATCCAGGGGCACATGGGAGAGTACCTGTCAACACGCAGCTCCAAGGCAATCATTACAGTCCTTACTGCCAGACCAGGACTGTCAACACGCAGCTCCAAGGCAATCATTACAGTCCTTACTGCCAGACCAGGACATTTTAGATGCAAACCTTTGTATCCACGGGCACATGGGAGAGTAACTGTCAACACGCAGCTCCAAGGCAATCATTACAGTCCTTACTGCCAGACCAGGACTGTCAATCTAACACAAGTTTCCACCACACTAAATCAGAGGGGAGTGGAGTGTTTCCACTACACTAAATCAGAGGGGAGTGGAGTATTTCCACTACACTAAATCAGAGGGGAGTGGAGTGTTTCCACTACACTAAATCAAAGGGGAGTGGAGTGTTTCCACTACACTAAATCAGAGGAGTGGCGTGTTTCCACTACACTAAATCAGAGGAGTGGAGTGTTTCCACTACACTAAATCAGAGGAGTGGAGTGTTTCCACTACACTAAATCAAAGGGGAGTGGAGTGTTTCCACTACACTAAATCAAAGGGGAGTGGAGTGTTTCCACTACATTAAATCAAAGGGGAGTGGAGTGTTTCCACTACACTAAATCAGAGGGGAGTGGAGTGTTTCCACTACACTAAATCAGAGGGGAGTGGAGTGTTTCCACTACACTAAATCAGAGGAGTGGAGTAGGTGAAGGAGAACATTTGACAGTCAGAATGTCACTTTACTTCCGGCAGGCCAGAACTAGGAATGTTGTGGTTCTGGGAGATGTCAGAAGGACTGATCTACTCATGTACAGTGCCTTGCAAAGGTATTCAATCCCCCTTGGTGTTTTCCCTATTTTGTTGCATTACAACCTGTAATGTAAATAGAGTTTTATTTGGAATTCATTTCATGGACATACACAAAAGAGTCCAAATTGGTGAAGTGAAATGAAAAAAATAACTTATTTCATAAAAAATTAAAAAATTAAATGGAAAAGTGGTGCGTGCATGTTTTTACCCCGTTTGATGAGTTGAAATAAGATCTGGTGAAACCAGTTACCTTCAGATATCACATAATTAGTTAAATAAAGTCCACCTGTGTGCAATCTGTGTCACATGATCTGTCACATGATCTCAGTATATGTACACCTGTTCAGAAAGGCCCCAGAGTCTGCAACACCACTCAGCAAGTGGCAGCATGAAGACCACCAAAACTCACGGACCAGGCCAAGAGGGCATTAATCAGAGAGGCAACAAAGAGACCAAAGATAAACCTGAAGGAGCTGCAAAGCTCCTCAGCAGAGATTGGAGTATCTGTCCATATGACTACGTTAAGCCATACAGTCCATAGAGCTGGGCTTTACTGAAGAGTGGTCAGAAAAAAATAAGCTAACATGTTTGGTGTTCGCCAAAAGGCATGTGGGAGACTCCCCAAACATATGGAAGAAGGTACTCTGGACAGATGAGACTATAATTGAGCTTTTTGGCCATCAAGGAAAATGCTATGTCTGGCACAAACCCAACGCCTCTCATCACACTGAAAACACCATCCACACCATGAAGCATGTCAGCATCATGCTGTGGGTTTGTTTTTCATCGGCAGGTACTGGGAAACTGGTCATGATGGATAGCACTAAATACAGGGAATTCTTGAGGGAAACCTGTTTCTGTCTTCCAGAGATTTGAGACTGGGATGGAGGTTCACCTTCCAGCAGGACAATGACCCTAAACATACTGCTAAAGCAACACTCGAGTGGTTTAAGGTGAAACATTTAAATGTCTTGGAATGGCCTAGTCAAAGCCCAACCAATTGAGAATCTGTGGCATGACTTAAAGATTGTTGTACACCAGCAGAACCCATCCTACTTGAAGGAGCTGGAGCAGTTATGCCTTGAATGATGGGCAGAAATCCCAGTGGCTGGAAGTGCCAAGCTTATAGAGACAAACCCCAAGAGACTTGCAGCTGTAATTGCTGCAAAAGGTGGCTCTACAAAGTATTGACTTTGAGGGAGTGAATAGTTATGCACTGGAGGGGGGTGAATAGTTATGCACACTCAAGTTTTCAGGTTTTTTGTCTTATTTCTTGTTTGTTTCACAAGAAAAAAAATGTTCCATCTTAAAAGTGGTAGCTATGTTGTGTAAATCAATTGAAACATACCTCCCCCCAAAAAATCTATTTTAATTCCAGGTTGTAAGGCAACAAAATAGTAAAATGCAAAGGGGGGTGAATACTTTCTCAAGCCACTGAAGAAATCGGTCAGCCGTTGAGGGGAACACGCTGTATGTTTTACGCTACACATATCTACAAAACTTTTTTAATATGCTCATGACTCTCCCTAACTTCAAAAAAAGTCCTCAAACTTCTCACTGCATCAGTCATGCGTTGTCAGTTTGCTCAAACCTAATTCATCTAACAATACAACACCAAACAATTAGACAAGTTTTCCCTTCTAATAGACCTCATCCTATGAAACGCCAGCATTAGTGGGCACGGTTTGAAACTCCCATCCAAACTGATTACATGTCAGGTTGTACGACTGCAGTTCTCCTCCATCAAACAATGAGACTGCATTAAATCCTTTCACGTTGGATACAAATGAATTTGAAACCAAAATATCAAGTCTATAGACCTGAACCACCGTTAAAACAACATGACTGTTTGCGTCTTTCTGAATGTTCATATGTTATGAATATATCTTTGTACAAAACTTCAACATTCCTCTTGTTCCTTTACACATTGACTCAGTGTTGTTCTATATTCCAGACAGACAGTAGTGATTGACTCAGTGTTGTTCTATATTCCCTGCAGACAGACAGTAGTGATTGACTCAGTGTTGTTCTATATTCCCTGCAGACAGACAGTAGTGATTGACTCAGTGTTGTTCTATATTCCAGACAGACAGTAGTGATTGACTCAGTGTTGTTCTATATTCCCTGCAGACAGACAGTAGTGATTGACTCAGTGTTGTTCTATATTCCCTGCAGACAGACAGTAGTGATTGACTCAGTGTTGTTCTATATTCCCTGCAGACAGACAGTAGTGATTGACTCAGTGTTGATCTATATTCCCTGCAGACAGACAGTAGTGATTGACTCAGTGTTGTTCTATATTCCCTGCAGACAGACAGTAGTGATTGACTCAGTGTTGTTCTATATTCCCTGCAGACAGACAGTAGTGATTGACTCAGTGTTGTTCTATATTCCCTGCAGACAGACAGTAGTGATTGACTCAGTGTTGTTCTATATTCCCTGCAGACAGACAGTAGTGATTGACTCAGTGTTGTTCTATATTCCCTGCAGACAGACAGTAGTGATTGACTCAGTGTTGTTCTATATTCCCTGCAGACAGACAGTAGTGATTGACTCAGTGTTGTTCTATATTCCCTGCAGACAGACAGTAGTGATTGACTCAGTGTTGTTCTATATTCCCTGCAGACAGACAGTAGTGATTGACTCAGTGTTGTTCTATATTCCCTGCAGACAGACAGTAGTGATTGACTCAGTGTTGTTCTATATTCCCTGCAGACAGACAGTAGTGATTAACTCAGTGTTGATCTACATTCCCTGCAGACAGACAGTAGTGATTGACTCAGTGTTGTTCTATATTCCCTGCAGACAGACAGTAGTGATTGACTCAGTGTTGTTCTATATTCCCTGCAGACAGACAGTAGTGATTGACTCAGTGTTGATCTATATTCCCTGCAGACAGACAGTAGTGATTGACTCAGTGTTGTTCTATATTCCCTGCAGACAGACAGTAGTGATTGACTCAGTGTTGTTCTATATTCCCTGCAGACAGACAGTAGTGATTGACTCAGTGTTGTGCAGACAGACAGTAGTGATTGACTCAGTGTTGTTCTATATTCCCTGCAGACAGACAGTAGTGATTGACTCAGTGTTGTTCTATATTCCCTGCAGACAGACAGTAGTGATTGACTCAGTGTTGTTCTATATTCCCTGCAGACAGACAGTAGTGATTGACTCAGTGTTGTTCTATATTTCCTGCAGACAGACAGTAGTGATTGACTCAGTGTTGTTCTATATTCCCTGCAGACAGACAGTAGTGATTGACTCAGTGTTGATCTATATTCCAGACAGACAGTAGTGATTGACTCAGTGTTGATCTATATTCCAGACAGACAGTAGTGATTGACTCAGTGTTGTTCTATATTCCCCAGACAGACAGTAGTGATTGACAGTGTTGTTCTATATTCAGTGTTGTTCCCAGACAGACAGTAGTGATTGACTCAGTGTTGTTCTATATTCCCTGCAGACAGACAGTAGTGATTGACTCAGTGTTGTTCTATATTCCCTGCAGACAGACAGTAGTGATTGACTCAGTGTTGTTCTATATTCCCTGCAGACAGACAGTAGTGATTGACTCAGTGTTGTTCTATATTCCCTGCAGACAGACAGTAGTGATTGACTCAGTGTTGTTCTATATTCCCTGCAGACAGACAGTAGTGATTGACTCAGTGTTGTTCTATATTTGCAGACAGACAGTAGTGATTGACTCAGACAGACAGACAGTAGTGATTGACTCAGTGTTGTTCTATATTCCCTGCAGACAGACAGTAGTGATTGACTCAGTGTTGTTCTATATTTCCTGCAGACAGACAGTAGTGATTGACTCAGTGTTGTTCTATATTCCCTGCAGACAGACAGTAGTGATTGACTCAGTGTTGTTCTATATTCCCTGCAGACAGACAGTAGTGATTGACTCAGTGTTGATCTATATTCCAGACAGACAGTAGTGATTGACTCAGTGTTGTTCTATATTCCAGACAGACAGTAGTGATTGACTCAGTGTTGATCTATATTCCCTGCAGACAGACAGTAGTGATTGACTCAGTGTTGATCTATATTCCAGACAGACAGTAGTGATTGACTCAGTGTTGATCTATATTCCAGACAGACAGTAGTGATTATTAAATCGTAGGTCGGCTCTGATCTATAGACGTGATGTTTCAGTTACAGATCAAGACTTGTTTGCACCTTTCAAAATAAACAGGTTACATTTTTAAACATTAAAGGTCACAATGTAGGAGCCACGTTGGCCTAATCATGTTGTTGGTGTGTTGTTTCTAGTCTGTATTTCTATATACACCTTGAAATAGCCAATATAGTCAGGAAATGGTGATTTTGGCAGAAGCATGTACCCACTGTAATAAACAGTAGAATGAGAGCAGGAGGTCCTCCACAGCCTGTTGGTAATGATCTTCCTCCTGGTTGACTTCACATCCTCCACCCCAGGCCATAGGAATCCATTTAAACCCATCCCAGGAACCTGCGTGGGGTGAAAAGTGGTGGCTATAACTCTGTTTTTAGCAGAGGGAGAACGGCAGGGGTGATGTTGCCCTGACTCCAATGAGCTCATTATCCTTTTAATGCCTGTATAATTATTAGTGTGAGTCCCAAATTGCACCTTATTCTCAATATAGTACACTACCTTTGACCAGGGCATATGGGGAATTAACGTGCCAGTTGGAATGCACTCTACATTAGCCCCCTTCCTGTCTTGTCCTGTCTTGTCCTGGCTGTGTTTCTGGAGCAGGAATCTCACAGGTAGACCTCCTACACCCCTTATCCTCTCTGCTTGGGCTGCAGTCTGTTTAATCAGACACGCAAAGTGTTTCCTGTGTAGTTTTCTTCTTCGGGTCGTTGTGGGACATGTTTCCCAGTCTACACAGCATGATGTGAACTACACTTTTCATTAACCAGATAGACTGCCTGACTGGTAGTGTCAGACTGCTTGGGTACTCACACATCTCACTGTGACCATGACTATGGTTTCGCATGTCATACAACCAATATGTCTGTCATGCTCTGAATGTCATTAGCCTATGATATATAGTATTCTGCTTTATTCTGTGTTACTCTTCCACCTCTCTTACCAATAACCCCAAAACATTCCCCCAAGGTCAAGTGAAACTAACAAAGCAAAGAGAAAGTTTCTGTAATTTTCCTTGACATGGTTTTTGGGCAGGGGTGGGGGGTATGGGGTTGGGGGGGGATTGCTTCACAAAAAAAAGCGTGGACGTGGGAAGAGAAACTAATTTCTACCCGATCAAAGGCATGAAAGGCCAGTTGTGCTGTAGGGCGATAAGGCTTCAAGGCACTAGAGCCAGATCCCCAGGACAGTGCTCTGGTCCCAGCCCCTCAACCGTACGGGGCGCTGGAACCTGCCTCCCAGCCTCTAAGCCATAAGGGCCGCTGGAACCTGCCCCCCAGCCTCTAAGCCATAATGGCCGCTGGAACCTGCCTCCCAGCCTCTAAGCCCCTCAGCAATATGGGGCGCTGGGCCCAGCCTCCCAGCCGTAAAGGGCTCTGGGCCCAGCCTCCCAGCCTCTCAGCCATAAAGGGCGCTGGATCAAACCTCTCAGCCATAAAGGGCTCTGGATCCAACCTCTCAGCCAATAGGGTGCCATTTGGAACGCATCCACTACCTACAGCAGGCTGTGATAACACAGGGGAGATGAGGAGACAGATAAACCCACTGGTCAGTGATAACACAGGGGAGATGAGGAGACAGATAAACCCACTGGTCAGTGATAACACAGGGGAGATGAGGAGACAGATAAACCCCCTGGTCAGTGATAAAACAGGGGAGATGAGGAGCCAGATAAACCCCCTGGTCAGTGATAAAACAGGGGAGATGAGGAGCCAGATAAACCCACTGGTCAGTGATAACACAGGGGAGATGAGGAGCCAGATAAACCCCCTGGTCAGTGATAAAACAGGGGAGATGAGGAGCCAGATAAACCCCTGGTCAGTGATAAAACAGGGGAGATGAGGAGACAGATAAACCCCTGGTCAGTGATAAAACAGGGGAGATGAGGAGCCAGATAAACCCACTGGTCAGTGATAACACAGGGGAGATGAGGAGCCAGATAAACCCCCTGGTCAGTGATAAAACAGGGGAGATGAGGAGCCAGATAAACCCACTGGTCAGTGATAAAACAGGGGAGATGAGGAGACAGATAAACCCACTGGTCAGTGATAACACAGGGGAGATGAGGAGAGCAATGACAGGGGGGTTAGACAGATACTGGCTGAATATATTATCAAGTCATGCAAACTTCAGAGGCACTGATGAAAATTGTATCTGCAAATATTAGATTATGACAAGTCTCCAACATCCCAAGATGACATCCTAGTCCCTATATAGTGCACTTTTTTTGACAAGAGCACTAGTCAAAAGTAGTGCACTATATAGGGAAAACTGTGCCATTTAGGACACAGCCCATGTGCTGAGTGATAAATAGGGAACACGTACTATAGATACTGTGTTTTCCTTAGGAAGGGACCAACTGACTATGTTATAAAGGGACCAACTGACTGTTATAAAGAGACCAACTGACTATGTTATAAAGGGGAATACTGACTATGTTATAAAGGGGAATATTGACTATGTTATAAAGGGGAATACTGACTATGTTATAAAGGGGAATACTGACTAAGTTATAAAGGGGAATACTGACTATGTTATAAAGGGGAATACTGACTATGTTATAAAGGGAATACAGACTATGTTATAAAGGGACCAACTGACTATGTTATAAAGGGGAATACAGACTATGTTATAAAGGGACCAACTGACTATGTTATAAAGGGGAATACTGACTATGTTATAAAGGGGAATACAGACTATGTTATAAAGGGACCAACTGACTATGTTATAAAGGGGAATACAGACTATGTTATAAAGGGACCAACTGACTATGTTATAAAGAGACCAACTGACTATGTTATAAAGAGACCAACTGACTATGTTATAAAGGGGAATACAGACTATGTTATAAAGAGACCAACTGACTATGTTATGAAGATGAATACTGACTATGTTATAAAGAGACCAACTGACTATGTTAGAAAGAGACCAACTGACTATGTTATAAAGGGGAATACTGACTATGTTATAAAGAGACCAACTGACTATGTTATAAAGAGACCAACTGACTATGTTATAAAGGGGAATACTGACTATGTTATAAAGAGACCAACTGACTATGTTATATAAACAGACCAACTGACTATGTTATAAAGAGACTATGTTATAAAGAGACCAACTGACTATGTTATAAAGGGGAATACTGACTATGTTATAAAGAGACCAACTGACTATGTTATAAAGAGACCAACTGAATATGTTATAAAGAGACCAACTGACTATGTTATAAAGAGACCAACTGACTATGTTATAAAGAGACCAACTGAATATGTTATAAAGAGACCAACTGACTATGTTATAAACTGGGGAATACTGACTATGTTATAAAGGGGAATACAGACTATGTTATAAAGAGACCAACTGACTATGTTATAAAGAGACCAACTGACTATGTTATAAAGAGACCAACTGACTATGTTATAAAGGGGAATACTGACTATGTTAGAAAGAGACCAACTGACTATGTTATAAAGGGGAATACTGACTATGTTATAAAGAGACCAACTGACTATGTTATGAAGATGAATACTGACTATGTTATAAAGAGACCAACTGACTATGTTAGAAAGAGACCAACTGACTATGTTATAAAGAGACCAGCTGACTATGTTATAAAGGGGAATACTGACTATGTTATAAAGAGACCAACTGACTATGTTATAAAGGGACCAACTGACTATGTTATGAAGGGGAATACTGACTATGTTATAAAGAGACCAACTGACTATGTTATAAACAGACCAACTGACTATGTTATAAAGAGACCAACTGACTATGTTATAAAGGGGAATACTGACTATGTTATAAAGAGACCAACTGACTATGTTATAAAGAGACCAACTGAATATGTTATAAAGAGACCAACTGACTATGTTATAAAGAGACCAACTGACTATGTTATAAAGAGACCAACTGACTATGTTATAAAGAGACCAACTGACTATGTTATAAAGGGGAATACTGACTATGTTATAAAGGGGAATACAGACTATGTTATAAAGAGACCAACTGACTATGTTATAAAGAGACCAACTGACTATGTTATAAAGGGGAATACTGACTATGTTATAAAGAGACCAACTGACTATGTTATAAAGGGACCAACTGACTATGTTATAAAGGGGAATACTGACTATGTTATAAAGAGACCAACTGACTATGTTATAATGTGCACAGAAACTGTTTCCTTGTTGCTCCTTGTTTCCTTGATGTTCCTTGTTTCCTTGATGTTCCTTGTTTCCTTGATGTTCCTTGTTTCCTTGATGTTCCTTGTTTCCTTGATGTTCCTTGTTTCCTTGATGTTCCTTGTTTCCTTGATGTTCCTTGTTTCCTTGTTGTTCCTTGTTTCCTTGATGTTCCTTGTTTCCTTGATGTTCCTTGTTTCCTTGATGTTCCTTGTTTCCTTGTTGTTCCTTGTTTCCTTGATGTTCCTTGTTTCCTTGATGTTCCTTGTTTCCTTGATGTTCCTTGTTTCCTTGTTGTTCCTTGTTTCCTTGTTGTTCCTTGTTTCCTTGATGTTCCTTGTTTACTTGATGTTCCTTGTTTCCTTGTTGTTCCTTGTTTCCTTGATGTTCCTTGTGTCCTTGATGTTCCGTGTTATCTAACACCACCACATATGTGTTACGCCCTGTCCAAACATACCATCAGGATGAATATATACTGAACACGGTATTTATTTACATTTGTCTGGACGAGAAGCTGGAACACAATTATTACAGATAATCCAGTCAAATGAGACCGAATAACTCTTCAGCACCAAATGATGTATTACATCCATAGGTCAAGTTTGGTAATCATTCTCCATAGTAATGTTTCCAGTGCCATTATTTACAATATTTATCCTGTGCCCACACACATACCGGCCTTGGTAGTAGTTGTAGGTTTTTATACAGTACCCACGACCAGTCTGACTTAATTTCACCATTGGAAAAAAAGAGCTGCGTAAATACTGCAATGCGGGTTTGATTGAATTCAGCCTTTAATGTATCATTGCTTTTTTTCATGCAGTTTATTGAGGAAGCAATAACCTAAAAACACGTCCTCGGATATTGGATTTCACATTTCACATGCCATTCAACTCTTTACTATTTAGCTATTAAAATGAACACAATCAGCCCATGCCTTCAACACTACAGGATTATATTATGTGCAGTGGATATTTGTTCAATATAATCTTGAACGGAGGTCAAAAATGTCTCCATGAATTTGTGTCAACAAACTGTCCACGTTACATTCAATATTCCAACAGTGGATGATGAATTTATCCTGAACATTCATTTAATTTCCTTATCAATGAGAGCATTGAAAAGATAGACACAGGTTAATGGTAAACAGACCACGTTCATGGGCATCATATTTTCCAGGCGAGTAATTATGATGTCACTCACACCAGATAACTGGCTACTGTTCACCAATATTTTGACATAACGTTGGAGATCCATCAATCTTCACTATCATTAATTACACATTGCATTCAGACACTGTAAATACACATTTAAAGGTTTGCCTGTTTCCTTCCATTAACAATAAACGCTTTGTCAGAAAAAAAAAGATAGTGGCAGGTTTTTAGATGGTGTCAGAAAATAAGATGGTGTCAGGTAATTAGATGGTGTCAGGCATGAGATGGTGTCAGGTAATTAGATGGTGTCAGGATATTAGATGGTGTCAGGCAGGAGATGGTGTCAGGTAATTAGATGGTGTCAGGTAATTAGATGGTTTCAGGATATTAGATGGTGTCAGGTATTTAGATGGTGTCAGGAAAATAAGATGCTGTCAGGAAATTAGATGGTGTCAGGAAATTAGATGGTGTCAGGTATTAAGATGGTGTCAGGTAATAAGATGGTGTCAGGATATTAGATGGTGTCAGGTATTTAGATGGTGTCAGGAAATTAGATGGTGTCAGGTATTTAGATGGTGTCAGGTCATTAGATGGTGTCAGGATATTAGATGGTGTCAGGTTATTAGATGGTGTCAGGTATTTAGATGGTGTCAGGAAATAAGATGGTGTCAGGAAATTAGATGGTGTCAGGTAATAAGATGGTGTCAGGTAATAAGATGGTGTCAGGTAATAAGATGGTGTCAGGATTTAGATGGTGTCAGGTATTTAGATGGTGTCAGGTATTTAGATGGTGTCAGGTATTTAGATGGTGTCAGGTAATTAGATGATGTCAGGTAATTAGATGGTGTCAGGTAATTAGATGGTGTCAGGATATTAGATGGTGTCAGGATATTAGATGGTGTCAGGCGTGAGATGGTGTCAGGTGTGAGATGGTGTCAGGTGTGAGATGGTGTCAGGCGTGAGACGGTGAAAGGCGTGAGATGGTGTCAGGCTAAAGATGGTCTCAGGCGTGAGATGGTGTCAGGCGTGAGATGGTGTCAGGTTTAGATGGTGTCAGGTATTAGATTGTGTCAGGTATTAGATTGTGTCAGAAAATAAGATGGTGTCAGATAATGTGAAAAGGTGCCATCATGTTATGTTGTAGATATCACGGTCGTTGTAACGAGGAGACCAAGGTGCAGGGTGATGAGAATACATTCCTCTTTATGAAAGGAAGAACACTGAAACAAACTAACAAAACGACCGTGAAGCTATAAACACTAGTGCTGACACAGGCAACTATACATAGACAATAAACCACTAAACCAACATGGAAAATGGCAACCTAAATAGGATCCCCAATCAGAGACAACGATAAACAGCTGTCTCTGATTGGGAACCAATTCAGGCCACCATAGACCTACATTTACCTAGACATACCAAAACCCCATTGATATACAAAAAACCCTACACAGGCAAAAAACACACATACCACCCTCGTCACACCCTGACCTAACCAAAAGAATAAAGAAAGCATAGATAACTAAGGTCAGGGCGTGACAGTAGAAGGATATTACTGCCTGTCTGGACTACTTTGACTAGGGCACATAGAGCTCTGGTCAAAAAAAGTACACTACATAAAGAATAGGATGCCATTTGGAATACAGTCCCTACCTCAATCTGCACCTGGACAACCCTCAGAGATGATGTCATCAATCAATAACCTCATGCAATATTTCTGATGATGGAATCAAATCAAATCAAATCAAATTGTATTTGTCACATACACATGGTTAGCAGATGTTAATGCGAGTGTAGCGAAATGCTTGTGCTTCTAGTTCCGACAATGCAGTAATAACCAACAAGTAATCTAGCTAACAATTCCAAAACTACTACCTTATAGACACAAGTGTAAGGGGATAAAGAATATGTACATAAAGATATATGAATGAGTGATGGTACAGAGCGGCATAGGCAAGATACAGTAGATGATATCGAGTACAGTATATACATATGAGATGAGTATGTAAACAAAGTGGCATAGTTAAAGTGGCTAGTGATACATGTATTACATAAAGATGCAATAGATGATATAGAGTACAGTATATACATATACATATGAGATGAATAATGTAGGGTATGTAAACATTATATTAGGTAGCATTGTTTAAAGTGGCTAATGATATATTTGACATCATTTCCCATCAATTCCCATTATTAAAGTGGCTGGAGTTGAGTCAGTGTGTTGGCAGCAGCTACTCAATGTTGGTGGTGGCTGTTTAACAGTCTGATGGCCTTGAGATAGAAGCTGTTTTTCAGTCTCCAAGTCCCAGCTTTGATGCACCTGTACTGACCTCGCCTTCTGGATGATAGCGGGGTGAACAGGCAGTGGCTCGGGTGGTTGTTGTCCTTGATGATCTTTATGGCCTTCCTGTAGCATCGGGTGGTGTAGGTGTCCTGGAGGGCAGGTAGTTTGCCCCTGGTGATGCGTTGTGCAGACCTCACTACCCTCTGGAGAGCCTTACGGTTGTGGGCGGAGCAGTTGCCATACCAGGCGGTGATACAGCCTGACAGGATGCTCTCGATTGTGCATCTGTAGAAGTTTGTGAGTGCTTTTGGTGACAAGCCGAATTTCTTCAGCCTCCTGAGGTTGAAGAGGCGCTGCTGCGCCTTCTTCACAATGCTGTCTGTGTGGGTGGACCAATTCAGTTTGTCTGTGATGTGTACGCAGAGGAACTTAAAACTTACTACCCTCTCCACTATTGTTCCATCGATGTGGATAGGGGGGTGTTCCCTCTGCTGTTTCCTGAAGTCCACAATCATCTCCTTAGTTTTGTTGACGTTGAGGGTGAGGCTTTTTCCTGACACCACACTCCGAGGGCCCTCACCTCCTCCCTGTAGGCCGTCTCATCATTGTTGGTAATCAAGCCTACCACTGTAGTGTCGTCCGCAAACTTGATGATTGAGTTGGAGGCGTGCGTGGCCACGCAGTCGTGGGTGAACAGGGAGTACAGGAGAGGGCTCAGAACGCACCCTTGTGGGGCCCCAGTGTTGAGGATCAGCGGGGAGGAGATGTTGTTGCCTAACCTCACCACCTGGGGGCGGCCCGTCAGGAAGTCCAGTACCCAGTTGCACAGGGCGGGGTCGAGACCCAGGGTCTCGAGCTTGATGACGAGCTTGGAGGGCACTATGGTGTTAAATGCCGAGCTGTAGTCGATGAACAGCATTCTCACATAGGTATTCCTCTTGTCCAGATGGGTTAGTGCAGTGTGCAGTGTGGTTGAGATTGCGTCGTCTGTGGACCTATTTGGGCGGTAAGCAAATTGGAGTGGGTCTAGAGTGTCAGGTAGGGTGGAGGTGATATGGTCCTTGACTAGTCTCTCAAAGCACTTCATGATGACTGAAGTGAGCGCTACGGGGCGGTAGTCGTTTAGCTCAGTTACCTTAGCTTTCTTGGGAACAGGAACAATGGTGGCCCTCTTGAAGCATGTGGGAACAACAGACTGGGATATGGATTGATTGAATATGATTGAATACATACCTCTTGTGTCTGATCCGTTGAATTTAGATTCTACTTTGTCTCTATACTGACGCTTAGCTTGTTTGATTGCCTTGCGGAGGGAATAGTTACACTGTTTGTATTCGGTCATGTTACCAGTCACCTTGCCCTGATTAAAAGCAGTGGTTCGCGCTTTCAGTTTCACGGGAATGCTGCCATCAATCCACGGTTTCTGGTTTGGGAATGTTTTAATCGTTGCTATGGGAACGACATCTTCAATGCACGTTCTAAAAAACTTGGTCACCGAATCAGCGGATTCGTCAATGTTGTTGTCTGACGCAATACGAAACATATCCCAGTCCACGTGATGGAAGCAGTCCTGGAGTGTGGAATCAGATTGGTCGGACCAGCGTTGAACAGACCTCAGCGCGGGAGCTTCTTGTTTTAGTTTCTGTCTGTAGGCAGGGATCAACAAAATGGAGTCGTGGTCAGCTTTTCCGAAAGGAGGGCGGGGCAGGGCCTTACATGCATTGCGGAAGTTAGAATAGCAATGATCCAAGGTTTTTCCAGCCCTGGTTGCGCAGAGTCATTATAACATGACTCATTATAACATCAATGACTCTGACTTGACTACTCTAATTAGCCTCTGGTACGGAATGTTCATGAATCTGACTGGACTACTCTGATTGGTCTCTGGTACGGAATGTTCATGAATCTGACTGGACTACTCTGATTGGCCTCTGGTACGGAATATTCATGACTCTGACTGGACTACTCTGATTGGCCTCTGGTACGGAATATTCATGACTCTGACTGGACTACTCTGATTGGCCTCTGTTACGGAATGGACACTCTTCTTTAGAATACTTAACCTCCAACCTCATTCACCTTATACAACAAAGAGAAGATTTAACTTAGACTCCATTCAAAATGGGACCCTCGTCCTCTATAAAAAGCTGTGGCAAAAAGTAGTGCACTATACAGGGACTTGCAATTTCAGATTTGCTCTTATATTTTCCACATTTTAGTAGAAGTTGTTTTATAAAGCCTCTGGGTAATATTCAGATCCCTCTCTCAATAACAGACACCATTTGTCAGTGACACACAGAAGGAGAGTAGCATTTGACTGTCTGGCTCCCCAGCAACACAACTACTTTGACTATGTATGTATGTATGCAGGAGAGCTCCCAAGCCCTGGGGAAATAGGCTGTTGTCAAAACGGAAGACAGATGTACAACATTTAATTCCGGATTTTCTCTCCCTCTCTCTCTCTCTCTCTCTCTCTCTCTCTCTCTCTCTCTCTCTCCCTCTCTCCCTCTCTCTCTCTCACTCTCTCTCTCTCTCTCTCTCCATAAAAGACAACATTGACCAGGCTGCATCACTGCTGCTGTGTGAAAACTAAGTCCCACAGTTGTCTTTAAACAATAACATGTGTTGATGTGTTATGGACGTGTTAGGTCAACTGATGCTAGCAAGCCACATTCCTTAATTACCTGAGGTAGTGCAGAGCCATCTTAGTTTCCTAGGAACATATTCATTTCTAAATGTAACTAAATGGTTACACCCCTCCCCACACACACACACAGAGACACACACACACTGAAAGTTAATGAATAAATAATTAGCCCACCCAGCACCCAGACCTTCTCATCTACTTTAGATATTGATAGATATACACACCACTTTTGAATGTACCGTCTCTCAGCTCTCCCTGTCCCCAAACACACCACTTTTGAATGTACAGTGGGGCAAAAAAGTATTTAGTCAACCACCAATTGTGCAAGTTCTCCCACTTAAGAAAATGAGAGAGGCCTGTAATTTTCATCAAAGGTGCACTTCAACTATGACAGACAAAATGAAAAAAAAATCCAGAAAATCACATTGTAGGATTTTTAATGAATTTATTTGCAAATTATGGTGGAAAATAAGTATTTGGTCACCTACAAACAAGCGAGATTCTGGCTCTCACAGACCTGTAATTTATTCTTTAAGAGGCTCCTCTGTCCTCCACCCGTTACCTGTATTAATGGCACCTGTTTGAACTTGTTATCAGTATAAAAGACACCTGTCCACAACCTCAAACAGTCACACTCCAAACTCCACTATGGCCAAGACCAAAGAGCTGTCAAAGGACACCAGAAACAAAATTGTAGACCTGCACCAGGCTGGGAAGACTGAATCTGCAGTAGGTAAGCAGCTTGGTTTGAAGAAATCAACTGTGGGAGCAATTATTAGGAAATGGAAGATATACAAGACCACTGATAATCTCCCTCGATCTGGGGCTCTACGCAAGATCTCACCCCGTGGGGTCAAAATGATCACAAGAACGGTGAGCAAAAATCCCAGAACCACACGGGGGGACCTAGTGAATGACCTGCAGAGAGCTGGGACCAAAGTAACAAAGCCTACCATCAGTAACACACTACACCACCAGGGACTCAAATCCTGCAGTGCCAGACATGTCCAGGCCCGTCTGAAGTTTGCTAGAGAGCATTTGGGTGATCCAGAAGAAGATTGGGAGAATGTCATATGGTCAGATGAAACCAAAATATAACTTTTTGGTAAAAACTCAACTCGTCGTGTTTGGAGGACAAAGAATGCTGAGTTGCATCCAAAGAACACCATACCTACTGTGAAGCATGGGGGTGGAAACATCATGCTTTGGGGCTGTTTTTCTGCAAAGTGACCAGGATGACTGATCCGTGTAAAGGAAAGAATGAATGGGGCCATGTGTCGTGAGATTTTGAGTGAAAACCTCCATCCATCAGCAAAGGCATTGAAGATGAAACGTGGCTGGGTCTTTCAGCATGACAATGATCCCAAACACACCGCCCGGGCAACGAAGGAGTGGCTTCGTAAGAAGCATTTCAAGGTCCTGGAGTGGCCTAGCCAGTCTCCAGATCTCAACCCCATAGAAAATATATCTTATACTGCCAGGTTTTTAAAATATCTCTTATACTGCCAGGTTTTAATATCTCTTATACTGCCAGGTTTTAATATCTCTTATACTGCCAGGTTTTAATATCTCTTATACTGCCAGGTTTTAATATCTCTTATACTGCCAGGTTTTAATATCTCTTATACTGCCAGGTTTTAATATCTCTTATACTGCCAGGTTTTAATATCTCTTATACTGCCAGGTTTTAATATCTCTTATACTGCCAGGTTTTAATACTTCTTATACTGCCAGGTTTTAATACATCTCATACTCCTAATGAAGTTTTAAAATCCCTTAAATTAATTGACGTCTTGTGTTTTGAGTACGGTATACTGCCCTCGATTTGGTATAAGTCTACAGTGAATCCTATTCCCACATCTTTCAGAAATGACCCGAGAGTGCCACTGAACTATAGAGGCATACGTTTATGAAGTACAGTCACAAATTATATTCATCCTGTCATGCATAGGTGCAATAGGTGGCAGGGAAGTCAGGCGCAGGAGTGTAAAATGGAGTCTTTTAATAAAGTCCACGGAGTATGCTCCATAACACTAAATGTACATAAACACACAAACATGGGTACGAGGACCCGAGCGCACCTATACAACAATCACACTACACTGACAATAAAACAATCTCTGACAAAGACATGAGGGGAAACAGAGGGTTAAATACACAACAGGTAATGAATGGGATTGAAAACAGGTGTGTGGGAAGACAAGACAAAACCAATGGAAAATGAAAAAAAGGATCAATGATGGCTAGAAGACCGGTGACGTCGAACGCCGAGCACCGCCCACGACTACGGCAGAAGTCGTGACACATCCATCCTCAACAAAAGGCTAGTTACATATTTGGAGGATCAAAACGTTCTGCTGTTTTTTGTAAATCCAGAGCCTGTATAGATCATATCTTCTCAATCTGTACAATAAACAGAAATAGATTACACGAAGAGAAGCCTACTTTTGAATGTTTCATTGATTTCCAAAAAGCTTTTGATTTGGTAAATAGGGATCTTTTAGCCTATGGTTTGTTAAAGACATGGAGTTGATGGGAAATGTTATCACACAATCCAGTCTCTTTAACAAGTACCAATTGCTTGTGTGTGTTAATGAATATGGTACAGATTGCTTTCCCACACCCGCGGGTGTAAAACAAGGAGGCGCCTTATCACCGACTATGTTTGCTATGTTTATAAATTATTTGGCAAATGAAAATAAACAGTTAAATATTGGAGTAAGATATGATGAAATGCTAAGTATCTGTTTATATGCTGATGGTATTTTGACGGCGGAAACTGAACAAGACCTGCAGAACATGTTATTATGTGCAGTCAGTTGGTGGAAAAGAGACTCCTGATCAACCAGACTAAAACACAGATAATGACTTGGTGTTAAAGATGGAGACTCATGATCAACCAGACTAAAACACAGATAATGTCTTGGTGTTAAAGATGGAGACTCCTGATCAACCAGACTAAAACACAGATAATGACTTGGTGTTAAAGATGGAGACTCCTGATCAACCAGACTAAAACACACATAATGACTTGGTGTTAAAGATGGAGACTCCTGATCAACCAGACTAAAACACAGATAATGACTTGGTGTTAAAGATGGAGACTCATGATCAACCAGACTAAAACACAGATAATGTCTTGGTGTTAAAGATGGAGACTCCTGATCAACCAGACTAAAACACAGATAATGACTTGGTGTTAAAGATGGAGACTCCTGATCAACCAGACTAAAACACACATAATGACTTGGTGTTAAAGATGGAGACTCCTGATCAACCAGACTAAAACACAGATAATGACTTGGTGTTAAAGATGGAGACTCCTGATCAACCAGACTAAAACACAGATAATGACTTGGTGTTAAAGATGGAGACTCTGATCAACCAGACTAAAACACAGATAATGACTTGGTGTTAAAGATGGAGACTCCTGATCAACCAGACTAAAACACAGATAATGACTTGGTGTTAAAGATGGAGACTCCTGATCAACCAGACTAAAACACAGATAATGACTTGGTGTTAAAGATGGAGACTCATGATCAACCAGACTAAAACACAGATAATGACTTGGTGTTAAAGATGGAGACTCCTGATCAACCAGACTAAAACACAGATAATGACTTGGTGTTAAAGATGGAGACTCCTGATCAACCAGACTAAAACACACATAATGACTTGGTGTTAAAGATGGAGACTCCTGATCAACCAGACTAAAACACAGATAATGACTTGGTGTTAAAGATGGAGACTCCTGATCAACCAGACTAAAACACAGATAATGACTTGGTGTTAAAGATGGAGACTCCTGATCAACCAGACTAAAACACAGATAATGACTTGGTGTTAAAGATGGAGACTCCTGATCAACCAGACTAAAACACAGATAATGACTTGGTGTTAAAGATGGAGACTCTGATCAACCAGACTAAAACACAGATAATGACTTGGTGTTAAAGATGGAGACTCCTGATCAACCAGACTAAAACACAGATAATGTCTTGGTGTTAAAGATGGAGACTCTGATCAACCAGACTAAAACACAGATAATGACTTGGTGTTAAAGATGGAGACTCCTGATCAACCAGACTAAAACACAGATAATGACTTGGTGTTAAAGATGGAGACTCCTGATCAACCAGACTAAAACACATAATGACTTGGTGTTAAAGATGGAGACTCCTGATCAACCAGACTAAAACACAGATAATGACTTGGTGTTAAAGATGGAGACTCCTGATCAACCAGACTAAAACATAGATAATGACTTGGTGTTAAAGATGGAGACTCCTGATCAACCAGACTAAAACACAGATAATGACTTGGTGTTAAAGATGGAGACTCCTGATCAACCAGACTAAAACACAGATAATGTCTTGGTGTTAAAGATGGAGACTCCTGATCAACCAGACTAAAACACAGATAATGACTTGGTGTTAAAGATGGAGACTCCTGATCAACCAGACTAAAACACAGATAATGTCTTGGTGTTAAAGATGGAGACTCCTGATCAACCAGACTAAAACACAGATAATGACTTGGTGTTAAAGATGGAGACTCCTGATCAACCAGACTAAAACACAGATAATGACTTGGTGTTAAAGATGGAGACTCCTGATCAACCAGACTAAAACACAGATAATGTCTTGGTGTAAAGATGGAGACTCCTGATCAACCAGACTAAAACACAGATAATGTCTTGGTGTTAAAGATGGAGACTCCTGATCAACCAGACTAAAACACAGATAATGTCTTGGTGTAAAAGATGGAGACTCCTGATCAACCAGACTAAAACACAGATAATGTCTTGGTGTTAAAGATGGAGACTCCTGATCAACCAGACTAAAACACAGATAATGTCTTGGTGTTAAAGATGGAGACTCCTGATCAACCAGACTAAAACACAGATAATGTCTTGGTGTTAAAGATGGAGACTCCTGATCAACCAGACTAAAACACAGATAATGACTTGGTGTTAAAGATGGAGACTCCTGATCAACCAGACTAAAACACAGATAATGACTTGGTGTTAAAGATGGAGACTCCTGATCAACCAGACTAAAACACAGATAATGTCTTGGTGTAAAAGATGGAGACTCCTGATCAACCAGACTAAAACACAGATAATGTCTTGGTGTTAAAGATGGAGACTCCTGATCAACCAGACTAAAACACAGATAATGACTTGGTGTTAAAGATGGAGACTCCTGATCAACCAGACTAAAACACAGATAATGACTTGGTGTTAAAGATGGAGACTCCTGATCAACCAGACTAAAACACAGATAATGACTTGGTGTTAAAGATGGAGACTCCTGATCAACCAGACTAAAACACAGATAATGACTTGGTGTTAAAGATGGAGACTCCTGATCAACCAGACTAAAACACAGATAATGACTTGGTGTTAAAGATGGAATGTAACGCTCGTCGTCGGTGGAAGGAAGAGTGGACCAAAGCACAGCGTGTAAAGTATTCATGATATTTATTTACAAGAAACACTCAAAACAAAAATAACAAAATCCAAAAACGAACAGTTCAGTCAGACACAAAACAGAAAACAACACAAAACCCAAACGGAAAATCACAACTTATATATGATCCCCAATCGAAGACAACGATAGACAGCTGCCTCTGATTGGGAACCACACTCGGCAAAACAACAAAGATATAGAAAACATAGATTTTCCCACCCGAGTCACACCCTGACCTAATCAAACATAGAGAATAAATAAGGATCTCTAAGGTCAGGGCGTGACATGGAGACTCATCATTAACCAGACTAAACACAGACAATGACTCGGTGTAGAAGATGGAGACTCATGATCAACCAGACTAAAACACAGATAATGACTTGGTGTAAAAGATGGAGACTCATGATCAACAACACAAAAACACAGATAATGACTTGGTGGTAAAGATGGAGACTCATGATCAACCAGACTAAAACACAGATGATGACTTGGTGGTAAAGATGGAGACTCCTGATCAACCAGACTAAAACACACATAATGAATTTTAGAAAACCAGGTATTAAGAAGTATTTTTCAATTTTGTTTTGGTCAAGACTCTCTTGAGTTTTCTAGCAATTATAAATACATATTTTTATTTTATTGATGAACATATAACTTTTCTATACAGAACATCTGCCCTGGCCGACTCAGCAAGTAGAGCTCTTGGAGGAGTTATAGGACAAACTAAACCACTTGAAGATAATGGTTATGATACGTATTCCAAACTGTATCAGACATGTGTGTGTCCTGTTCTGGACTATTCAGCAGGAGTGTGGGGTGCTAAGAAGTGTTTTAAAAATGAACATGAACATAGCCATGAGGAGACAGACCACCAGATATACCCTGGTATTATGTAGCCATGAGGAGACAGACCACCAGATATACCCTGGTATTATGTAGCCATGAGGAGACAGACCACCAGATATACCCTGGTATTATGTAGCCATGAGGAGACAGACCACCAGATATACCCTGGTATTATGTAGCTGAGGAGACAGACTACCAGATATACCCTGGTATTATGTAGCTGAGGAGACAGACCACCAGATATACCCTGGTATTATGTAGCTGAGGAGACAGACCACCAGATATACCCTGGTATTATGGAGACAGACCACCAGATATACCCTGGTATTATGTAGCCATGAGGAGACAGACCACCAGATATACCCTGGTATTATGTAGCCATGAGGAGACAGACCACCAGATATACCCTGGTATTATGTAGCCATGAGGAGACAGACCACCAGATATACCCTGGTATTATGTAGCCATGAGGAGACAGACTACCAGATATACCCTGGTATTATGTAGCCATGAGGAGACAGACCACCAGATATACCCTGGTATTATGTAGCCATGAGGAGACAGACCACCAGATATACCCTGGTATTATGTAGCCATGAGGAGACAGACCACCAGATATACCCTGGTATTATGTAGCCATGAGGAGACAGACCACCAGATATACCCTGGTATTATGTAGCCATGAGGAGACAGACCACCAGATATACCCTGGTATTATGTAGCCATGAGGAGACAGACCACCAGATATACCCTGGTATTATGTAGCCATGAGGAGACAGACCACCAGATATACCCTGGTATTATGTAGCCATGAGGAGACAGACCACCAGATATACCCTGGAATTATGTAGACATGAGGAGACAGACCACCAGATTGTTTTTCATTTAAATGTATTTATTTTTTTAATCTGTCGGCACCTTCGCGAACTCAGGCTCTGTGTGTAGTTAACCGACCCTCTCTAACCAGTCATCGCCATTTTACCTGTTGTTGTTAGCTAGCTCTCCAAATCAACACCTGTGATTACTTTACTTTATTAATTTGTCCCACCTCCCATACATGCGGTGACCTCACCCATTATAACCAGCATATCCAGAGATAGAATCTCTCTTTTCATCAATCAGTGGCTGGGCTTACCTCTGCTGTGCCCGCACCCCACCATACCCGTCTGCACATTATGCCCTGAATCTATTCTACCACGCCCAGAAATCTGCTCCTTTTACTCTTTGCCAACAACGCTCTAGGCGACCAGTTTTGATAGCCTTTACCCGTACCCTCATCCTACTCCTCCCTCTGTTCCGCGGGTGATGTGGAGGTAAACCCAGGCCCTGCATGTCCCCAGGCACCCTCATTTGTTGACTTCTGTGATCGAAAAAGCCTTGGTTTCATGCATGTCAACATCAGAAGCCTCATCCCTAAGTTTGTTTTACTCACTGCTTTAGCACATTCTGCCAACCCTGATGTCCTAGCCGTGTCTGAATCCTGGCTTAGGAAGGCCACCAACAATTCTGAGATTTCCATACCCAGCTACAACATTGTCCGTCAAGATAGAACTGCCAAAGGGAGAGGAGTTGCAATCTACTGCAGAGATAGCCTGCATACTTTCCAGGTCTATACCCAGACAGTTTGAACTTCTAATAAAAAAAATTAAACTCTCCAGAAATAAGTCTCTCACTGTTGCCGCCTACAATCGACCCCCCTCAGCTCCCAGCTGTGCCCTCGACACCATTTGTGAATTGATCGCCCCCCATCTAGCTTCAAAGTTCGTTCTGTTAGGTGACCTAAACTGGGATATGCTTAACACCCTGGCCGTCCTACAATCTAAGCCAAATGCCCTCAATCTCACACAAATCATCAAGGAACCCACCAGGTACAACCCTAAATCCGTTAACATGGACACCCTCATTGACATTATGCTGACCAACTTGCCCTCCAAATACACCTCTGCTGTTTTCAACCAGGATCTCAGCGATCACTGCCTCATTGCCTGTAGCCGCTATGGGGCCGCGGTCAAACGACCACCCCGTATCACTGTCAAACGCTCCCTAAAACAACTTTTGGGGAAGTCAGGAGCAAATACACACAGTCACGAAAGCAAAGGCTAGCTTTTTCAAATGGAAATTTGCATCCTGTTGCTCTAACTCCAAAAGGTTTTGGGACACTGTAAAGTCCATGGAGAATAATAGCATCTCCTCCCAGCTGCCCACTGCACTGAGGCTATGAAACACTGTCACCACAGATAAATCCACGATAATCGAGAATTTCAATAAGCATTTCTCTACGGCTGGCCATGCTTTCCTCCTGGTTACCCCAACCCCGGCCAACAGCAGATGTTCTGAAAGAGCTGCAAAATCTGGACGCATACAAATCAATTGTGATAGAAAATCTAGACACTCTAAAATTATCCGCCGCCATTGTTGCAACCCCTATTACCTGTTTATTCAACCTCTCTTTTGTATCTTCAAAGGAGGTGACACTCTAGACCCAAACTGTTACAGACCTATATCTATCCATCCCTGCCTTTCTAAAGTCTTCGAAAGCCAAGTTAATAAACAGATCACTGACCATTTCGAATCCCACCGTACCTTCTCCACTGTGCAATCTGGTTTCCGAGCTGGTCACAGGTGCACCTCAGCCACGCTCAAGGTCCTAAACGATATCATAACCGCGATTGATAAAAGTCAGTACTGTGCAGCCGTCTTTATCGACCTGGCCAAGGCTTTTGACTCTGTCAATCACCGTATTCTTATCGACAGACTCAACAGCCTTGTTTTCCTATTATTTCCTATTATGTATTGACTTTGTCCATTTGGAAGACCGGTTTGCGACCAAGCTTTAACCTTCTGACGGATGTCTTGAGATGTTGCTTCAATATACCCACTTAATTTTCCTACCTCATGATGCCTGTCACGTTCTGACCTTTATTTCCTTTGTTTTGTCTTTATTTAGTATGGTCAGGGCGTGAGTTGGGGTGGGCAGTCTATGTTTGTTTTTCTATGATTTGGGGATTTGTATGTTTCGGCCTAGTATGGTTCTCAATCAGAGGCAGGTGTCATTAGTTGTCTCTGATTGAGAATCATACTTAGGTAGCCTGGGTTTCACTGTGTGTTTGTGGGTGTTTGTTTCCGTGTCTGTGTTTTTCACCACACGGTACTGTTTTGGGTTTCGTTCATTCCACGTTTATTGTTTTTGTATTCAGTTGTTCATGTGTACTATTTCTTATTAAAAGAACCATGGACACTTACCACGCGGCATATTGGTCCTCCGATCCTTCTCTACTCTTCGGAAGAAGAGGAGGAAATCCCTTACAATGCCATCTATTTTGTGAAGCGCACCAGTCCCTCCTGCAGCAAATTATGACGTACTTTTTATTTGATGCAGAGAACAATGGAAGAAGAATGATCATTTAATTACCATGGTGAAATATTGTAGTTAAGGTGTCAATTAATCCTGTAAGGGATGGGTTGCTAATTGGCAATTTGACACAAAAATACAATTGAATTCATTTTTCCTTATTTCATTCATTCATTCATTCTTTCATTCATTCTTTCATTCCTAGGTTCCTCGTATACTGCCAGGTTTCAATGTCTCTTATAATATCAGGGTTTAATATATCTTATACTGCCAGGTTTCAATGTGTCACGAATACCACTGAAGGTGGCTCCCCTTCCTGTTCGGGTGGCGCTCGGCGGTCGTCGTCGCCGGTCTACTAGCTGCCACCGATCCCTTTTTCACCTGTTCCTTGTTGGGGTTTTGGGATGGGTGTTATTTAAGTTTGTTTAGCCCGCTGGTGTTTGTGCAGGCTTGTGGTTATTCTACATTACTGGTGTTTGTGTACTTTTGGGTTTTCGCTGTCCGGTATTTTGGTAACAGTGGGTTTGGGGTTTTGTTGCGCCTGTGTTTTGGTAACAGTGGGTTTGGGGTTTTGTTGCGCCTGTGTTTTGGTAACAGTGGGTTTGGGGTTTTGTTGCGCCTGTGTTTTGGTAACAGTGGGTTTGGGTTTTGTTGTGCCTGTGTTTTGGTAACAGTGGGTTTGGGGTTTTGTTGCTGCCTGTGTTGGTAACAGTGGGTTTGGGGTTTTGTTGTGCCTGTGTTTTGGTAACAGTGGGTTGGGGTTTTGTTGTGCCTGTGTTTTGGTAACAGTGGGTTTGGGGTTTTGTTGCGCCTGTGTTTTGGTAACAGTGGGTTTGGGTTTTTTGTGCCTGTGTTTTGGTAACAGTGGGTTTGGGTTTTGTTGTGCCTGTGTTTTGGTAACAGTGGGTTTGGGGTTTTGTTGCTCCTGTGTTTTGGTAACAGTGGGTTTGGGTTTTGTTGTGCCTGTGTTTTGGTAACAGTGGGTTTGGGTTTTGTTGTGCCTGTGTTTTGGTAACAGTGGGTTTGGGGTTTTGTTGCTCCTGTGTTTTGGTAACAGTGGGTTGGGGTTTTGTTGCGCCTGTGTTTGTATCTGTTACTATGCTCGAGGACATTAACGCGTTTTTTCCCATCTACCTTCTGCTCTCTGCGTCTGACTCCACACCCAACACTCTCCCGACGTTACAGAGAGATGGACGTAAACATTTGTTCTACCTTCTGCTCTCTGCGTCTGACTCCACACCCATTACTCTCCCGACGTTACACAATGTCCCTTATACTATCAGGATTTAATATATCTTATTCTTCTAGGTTTTACTATCTCTTATACTGGCAGGTTTTAAAACCCTTATTACTGCCAGGTGTTAATGTCTCCTACACTGCCAGGTTTAATTGTCTAGTATAATATCAGGATTTAATATCTTATACTGCAGGTTTTAATATCTCTTATATTTACAGTTTTAATATCTCTTATACTGCAGGTTTTATATATCTTATACTGTAGGTTTTAATATATTGTATATTGATGGTTTTAATATCTCTTATACTGCAGGATTTAATATCTCTTATACTGCATGATTTAATATATCTTATACTGCAGGTTGTAATATCTCTTATACTTCCAGGTTTTAATATATCTTATACTGCAGGATTTAATATCTCTTATACTGCATGATTTAATATATCTTATACTGCAGGTTGTAATATCTCTTATACTTCCAGGTTTTAATATATCTTATACTGCAGGTTTTATATATCTCTTATACTTCCAGGTTTTAATATATCTTATACTGCAGGTTTTAATATATCTTATACTTCCAGGTTTTAATATATCTTATATTGATGGTTTTAATTTGTCTTATACTTCCAGGTTTTAATATATCTTCTACGGTCAGGTTTTAATATTTTCTATACTGCCACTAGACACACAGTTTATAGCTATGTTCTTCAGCTGTGTGACAAAAGAACACATGAGAGGGAAAGGGAGGGAGAGAAAGAGAGAGTGACAAAGACAGAGCGACAGAGAGAGATGGCCTCAACCCTCAATGTCTCTCTGCCTGGCCGACCATCCCATCAATGTCTCTCTGCCTGGCCGAACCTCCCATGAATGTCTCTCTGCTTGGCCTACCCACCCATGAATATCTCTGCCTGGCCGACCCTCCCATGAACATCAGAGTCACTGAAGCACTACAAACTCACAAGTAGATAAATGCATTTCTGAAATATTTTCAGCAGCTGAACACTGAGTCACGGTGACAGTGCTGTGAAACCTTGACTGGACCCTGTGAGTCACGGTGACAGTGCTGGGAGACCTTGACTGGACCCTGTGAGTCATGGTGAAAGTGCTGATAAACCTTGACTGGACCCTGTGAGTCATGGTGACAGAGCTGATAAACCTTGACTGGACCCTGTGAGTCATGGTGACAGTGCTGTGAAACCTTGACTGGACCCTGTTGGTCATGGTGACAGTGCTGTGAAACCTTGACTGGACCCTGTGAGTCATGGTGACAGTGCTGATGAAACCTTGACTGGACCCTGTGAGTCATGGTGACAGTGCTGATAAACCTTGACTGGACCCTGTGAGTCATGGTGACAGTGCTGTGAAACCTTGACTGGACCCTGTGAGTCATGGTGACAGTGCTGATAAACCTTGACTGGACCCTGTGAGTCATGGTGACAGTGCTGTGAAACCTTGACTGGACCCTGTGAGTCATGGTGACAGTGCTGTGAAACCTTGACTGGACCCTGTGAGTCATGGTGACAGTGCTGATAAACCTTGACTGGACCCTGTGAGTCATGGTGACAGTGCTGTGAAACCTTGACTGGACCCTGTGAGTCATGGTGACAGTGCTGATAAACCTTGACTGGACCCTGTGAGTCATGGTGACAGTGCTGAGAAACCTTGACTGGACCCTGTGAGTCATGGTGACAGTGCTGAGAAACCTTGACTGGACCCTGTGAGTCATGGTGACAGTGCTGAGAAACCTTGGACACTGTGAGTCATGGTGACAGTGCTGAGAAACCTTGGACCCTGTGAGTCATGGTGACAGTGCTGAGAAACCTTGGACCCTGTGAGTCATGGTGACAGTGCTGAGAAACCTTGACTGGACCCTGTGAGTCATGGTGACTGTGCTGAGAAACCTTGACTGGACCCTGTGAGTCATGGTGAAAGTGCTGATAAACCTTGACTGGACCCTGTGAGTCATGGTGACAGTGCTGTGAAACCTTGACTGGACCCTGTGAGTCATGGTGAAAGTGCTGATAAACCTTGACTGGACCCTGTGAGTCATGGTGACAGTGCTGTGAAACCTTGACTGGACCCTGTGAGTCATGGTGACAGTGCTGTGAAACCTTGACTGGACCCTGTGAGTCATGGTGACAGTGCTGATAAACCTTGACTGGACCCTGTGAGTCATGGTGACAGTGCTGGTGACTGGAGTGAGTCATGGTGACAGTGCTGTGAAACCTTGACTGGACCCTGTGAGTCATGGTGACAGTGCTGATAAACCTTGACTGGACCCTGTGAGTCACGGTGACAGTGCTGTGAAACCTTGACTGGACCCTGTGAGTCATGGTGACAGTGCTGAGAGACCTTGGACCCTGTTGGTCATGGTGACAGTGCTGGGAGACCTTGGACCCTGTGAGTCATGGTGACAGTGCTGAGAAACCTTGACTGGACCCTGTGAGTCATGGTGACAGTGCTGTGAAACCTTGACTGGACCCTGTGAGTCATGGTGACAGTGCTGATAAACCTTGACTGGACCCTGTGAGTCATGGTGACAGTGTTGATGAAACCTTGACTGGACCCTGTGAGTCATGGTGACAGTGCTGATAAACCTTGACTGGACCCTGTGAGTCATGGTGACAGTGCTGGGAGACCTGACTGGACCCTGTGAGTCATGGTGACAGTGCTGAGAAACCTTGACTGGACCCTGTGAGTCATGGTGACAGTGCTGATAAACCTTGACTGGACCCTGTGAGTCATGGTGACAGTGCTGGAAACCTGACTGGACCCTGTGAGTCATGGTGACAGTGCTGAGAAACCTTGGACCCTGTGAGTAATTTAACTTGGGAGACCTGGACCCTGTGAGTCATGGTGACAGAGCTGATAAACCTTGACTGGACCCTGTGAGTCATGGTGACAGTGCTGTGAAACCTTGACTGGACCCTGTGAGTCATGGTGACTGTGCTGAGAAACCTTGACTGGACCCTGTGAGTCATGGTGACAGTGCTGAGAAACCTTGACTGGACCCTGTGAGTCATGGTGACAGTGCTGAGAAACCTTGACTGGACCCTGTGAGTCATGGTGACAGTGCTGGGAGACCTTGACTGGACCCTGTGAGTCATGGTGACAGTGCTGATAAACCTTGACTGGACCCTGTGAGTCATGGTGACAGTGCTGGGAGACCTTGACTGGACCCTGTGAGTCATGGTGACAGTGCTGATAAACCTTGACTGGACCCTGTGAGTCATGTTGACAGTGCTGGGAGACCTTGGACCCTGTGAGTCATGGTGACAGTGCTGATAAACCTTGACTGGACCCTGTGAGTCATGTTGACAGTGCTGGGAGACCTTGGACCCTGTGAGTCATGGTGACAGTGCTGATAAACCTTGACTGGACCCTGTGAGTCATGGTGACAGTGCTGGGAGACCTTGGACACTGTAAGTCATGGTGACAGTGCTGGGAGACCTTGGACCCGACTGCAATGTGATCCACTGGATTGTCTGTGCTGTTTTCTTCCTTGTGCCAAAAATCAATATTGTTGCTGAGAATATTTTATCTTTTCAAACCTTAAAAACATCAGACACCAGTTTCAGCTAGCAGGGTAATACAGAATGACTTACAGTATGTAATTATATATGAATATATATATATGTATATATATGCATTTGAAGTTGGACGTTTACATACACTTAGGTTGGAGTCATTAAAACTCGTTTTTCAACCACTCCACAAATTTCTTGTTAACAAACTATAGTTTTTGGCAAGTCGGTTAGGACATCTACTTTGTGCCTGACACAAGCAATTTGTCCAACAATTGTTCAGAGATTATTTAACTTATAATTCACTGTATCACAAGTCCAGTGGGTCAGAAGTTTACATACAATAAGTTGACTTTAAACAGCTTGGATAATACCAGAACATGATGTAATAGCTTTAGAAGCTTCTGATAGGTTGACTGTGTCTTTAACCTCATTTAGCAATTTACTCCGTTCTCTTGCAGTCATCTTTGCAGGACGGCCACTCCTAGGTGTCACGACTCCTACCGAAGGTGGCTCCCCTTCCTGTTCGGGTGGCGCTCTGCGGTCGTCGTCACCGGGCGACTAGTCTAGTACTCTGAACTCTGTTACCTGCGCCTGACTTCTTCCTCCACTACACCCCGGCATTACACTAGGGAGAGTAGGAAACGTGTTGAACTTTCTCCATTTATAGACCAATTGTCTTACCGTTAACTGATGAACATCAAGGCTTGTAGAGATACTTTTGTAACCCTTTCCAGCTTTATGTAAGTCAACAATTCTTAATCTTGGGTCTTCTGAGATCTCTTTTGTTCGAGACATAGTTCACATCAGGCAATGCTTCTTGTGAATAACAAACTCAAATTGTGTGAGTGTTTGATATAGGGCAAAGCAGCTCTAACCAATGTCTCCAATCTCATCTCATTGATTGGACTCCAGGTCAGCTGACTCCTGACTCCAAATAGCTTTTGGAGAAGTCGTTAGCCTAGGGGTTCACATACTTTTTCCAACCTACATTGTATGTTTAAATGATTCAATATAGACAAGAAAAATACACTCATTTGTGTGTTATTAGTTTAAGCAGACTGTGTTGGTCTATTGTTGTGACTTAGATGAAGATCAGATCAAATTTTAGGACCAATTTATGCAGAAATCCAGATAATTCCAAAGGGTTCACATACTTTTCTTGCCACCCTAACTATAGAGAACATACAAAAAGTATATGGTAATACAACATGTAAGTTTACACACTCCCAGGAATGTCATACATGATGAATCATTAGCTTATACACTAACTGTCACACATCTAGATGGCAGGGCTACTACTAATACTACCACTACCACTACTACCACTACTACTTCTACTACCACTACAACTACTACTACTACTACTACCACCACTACTTCTACTACCACTACTACATCTACCACCACCACCTCTACCATCACTACTACCACCACCACTACTACCACTACCACTACTACCACTACTACTTCTACTACCACTACAACTACTACTACTACTACTACTACCACTACTACTTCTACTACCACTACAACTACTACTACTACTACTACCACTACTACTTCTACTACCACTACAACTACGACTACTACCACTACTTCTACAACCACTACTACCACCACCACCTCTACCACCACTACTGCCACCACCACTACCACCTCTACCACCACTACTACCACCACCACCACTGCTACCACTACCACTACTGCTACCACTACTACCACCACCACTACTGCTACCACTACTACCACCTCTACCACCACTACTACCACCACTACTACTACTGCTACCACTACTACCACCACCACTACTGCTACCACTACTACCACCTCTACCACCACTACTACCACCACTACTACTACTACTACCACCACTACTACCACCTCTACCACCACTACTACCACCTCTACCACCACTACTACCACCTCTACTGCCACCACTACTACTAATACTACTGCTACTACCACTACTATTACCACCACTACTACCACCACTACTACTATTACTACCACTACAATTACCACCACTACTCCTACTACTACCAACACTACTACTACGACTACTATTACCACCACTACTACCACCACTACTACTACTACCACTACAATTACCACCACTACTCCTACTACTACCAACACTACTACTACGACTACTATTACCACCACTACTACCACCACTACTACTACTACCACTACAATTACCACCACTACTACTACTACTACCACCACTACTACTACTACCAACACTACTACTACCACTACTATTACCACCACTACTACCACCACTACTACCACTACTACTACTACTACCACCACTACTACTACTACTACCACTACTACTGCTACTACTACCACCACTACTAATACTACCACTACTGTTACCACCACTACTACTACTACTACCACTACTACCACTTACCACTACTATCACCAATAACACCACCACTACTACTACCACTACTACTACTACCACTAGTACTACTACTACCACTACTACTACTACCACCACTACTATTACCACCACTACTATTACCACCACTACTATTTCCACTACTACTACTACTACCACCACTACTATTACCACCACTACTACCACCACTACTACTACTACTACCACTACTACCACCAATGACACCACCACCACTACTACTACCAGTACTATCACCACTACTACTACGTCCACTACTGCCACCAATAACACCTCCACTACTACTACTACTACCAGTACTATCACCACTACTACTACTACCACTACTACCACCAATAACACCACCACCACTACTACTACTACCAGTACTATCACCACTACTACCACTACTACCACCAATAACACCACCACCACTACTACTACTACCAGTACTATCACCACTACTATTACTCCCACTACTACCACCAATAACACCACCACTACTACTACTACTGCCAGTACTATCACCACTACTACTACTACCAGTACTATCACCACTACTACCACTACTACCACCAATAACACCACCACTACTACTATTACCAGTACTATCACCACTGCTACCACCACTACTACCACCACTACTACTACTACCACTACTACCACCAATAACACCAGCACCACTACTACTACATGTACCACCACCACTACTACTACTACTACTACTACCACTACTACCACCAATAACACCACCACCACTACTACTACCAGTACTATCACCACTACTACTACTACTACCACTACTACCACCAATAACACCACCACCACCACTACTACTACTACCAGTACTATCACCACTACTACCACCACTGCTACTTCTACCACTTCTACTACTACCACCACTGCTAATACTACCATCACCATGTCAGATATCGGTAAGTGGACTGGAGGCAGGGCATGAAAGGGATAACGAATCCAGTTGTTTGTGTCGTCGTTTCGGGAAAGTACCTGCGTAATTGCGCACCCAACTCACTCAGGTGTTTCGCTATATCACATTTGACATTGTCCATAAGCTTGAGTTAATTTGCTCACAAAAAAATATTTAATAATGGAAATACCTCTGTGTTGTCTTTGTTAAAACCTCTTGAGGCCATGCGTTCCCCTACAGGAACTCCACCCCTCCGTTCAGCTGAAACGGTGGCACAGGGAATGCAAAAATATTCTTAGAAATATTTAACCTCCACACATTAACAAGTCCAATACCTCAAATGAAAGATAAACACCTTGTTCATCTACCCATCATGTCAGATTTTTAAAATGTTTTACAGCGAAAACACAGCATATATTTATGTTAGACCACCACCAAAACAAAGAAAAAACATAGCCATTTTTTACAACAAAAGATAAAATGACAAAAGCAGGATAAAAAAAAAAATCAATCACTAACCTCTTGAAAATCTTCATCAGATGACAGTCATATGACATGTTACACAGTACATTTATGTTTTGTTCGATAATATGCATTTTATATCCATAAATCTCGGTTTACATTGACGCCATGTTCAGAAAATCCTCCAAAATATCCGGAGCAATTATAGAAAGCTACGCCAGATAACAGAAATACTCATCATAAACTTTGACTAAACATACATGTTCTACATATAATTAAAAAGATACACTGGTTCTTAATGCAACCGCTGTGTCACATTTTTTTTAACGTTACGGAAAAAGCCTAACATTGCAATAATCTGAGACGGCGCTCAGACGTAACAATATTTCCAAATCACATATTACAGTTCGACGAAACTGGTCAAACTAAGTGCAGAATCAATCTTCAGGATGTTATAATCATATAGATCCAATAGCATTCCAACCGGACCATTCATTTTCATCTGGGGCTGATTGGAACAGCCGAAGCACTCAAACGCAAGCGCGCCTCAACAAAATGGGAATCGTTTGCGACACTACTTTCCTTCCCATTAGGTCAAAGTTCACAGCAAATGCTCCATTACACATTCTACTGAATGAGGACATCTAGTGGAAGACATAGGAAGCGTTTTCAGATCCATAACTTGTTGGGAAGGGAGGGGGCGATGACGTCAAAGTTGCCCCAACTTTCAGGATTCCAAAACTAGTTTGGAAGATTGCCTGCCCTGTGAGTTCTGTTATACTCACAGACATAATTAAAACGGTTTTAGAAACTTCCGAGTGTTTTCTATCAAACAATTTAGGACAGATTTTGATGCAGTTCACTATGGGCACGCAATTCATCCAAAGGGGAAATACTGCCCCCTATGCAGACAGAGAAGAGCTCCAACTTCTTAATCATAGCCTCAATTTTGTCCTGCACATTGAATATAGGTACAGAGTCCCTGTAATCCTTAATTCAGATCATTCAGGCGAGAAGAAACATCACCCAGATAGGCCAGTTGTGTGAGAAACCCATCATCATGCAAGCAGTCAGACAAGTGAAAATGATGGCCAGCAAAGAAAACGTTATGCTCATCTCTCGATTCGAAAAAACATGTCAATACTTTGCCCCTTGACCAGCACATGTTGTAAAAAGCATCACTGCCCATATCATTGCATAGTGCAGAAAATACATGAGAGTTCAGGGGCCTCTCGGCCTCTCGGTGGATGCTGCAGTGTACCCAAGAGCCTCTCGGTGGATGCTGCAGTGTACCCAAGAGCCTCTCGGTGGATGCTGCAGTGTACCCAAGAGCCTCTCGGTGGATGCTGCAGTGTACCCAAGAGCCTCTCTGTGGATGCTGCAGTGTACCCAAGAGCCTCTAGGTGGATGCTGCAGTGTACCCAAGAGCCTCTAGGTGGATGCTGCAGTGTACCCAAGAGCCTCTAGGTGGATGCTGCAGTGTACCCAAGAGCCTCTCGGTGGATGCTGCAGTGTACCCAAGACCCTCTAGGTGGATGCTGCAGTGTACCCAAGAGCCTCTCGGTGGATGCTGCAGTGTACCCAAGAGCCTCTCGGTGGATGCTGCAGTGTACCCAAGAGCCTCTAGGTGGATGCTGCAGTGTACCCAAGACCCTCTAGGTGGATGCTGCAGTGTACCCAAGAGCCTCTCGGTGGGTGCTGCAGTCTACCCAAGAGCCTCTCGGTGGATGTTGCAGTGTACCCAAGAGCCTCTCGGTGGATGCTGCAGTGTACCCAAGAGCCTCTCGGTGGATGTTGCAGTGTACCCAAGTGGCGTCAGGGAAACTGCTTGCACTCGCATTACCACTCCACTATGGCTTTTGCGCCATCAGTACAGATACCAACATGAGCAGCAGCTACGTTTGGCTACATACGGACCGTTAGTGGAATTCCCACGAGAGAGTAACGGTTAATGTGGTTGGATGTTAATTATTTGACTAGGCTTCCTGTATTTGACATTGTGTTGTTAATTCGCTGAATACTAGATGGTTTATTTAATTTTTTTGGCAGTGAAACAAGGCTACTCAGGCGAGGAAAGAAAACTCCACCAAATGTATAGCCCCGTTGGAATATATAAATGAAATGTTTGAAAATGTGAATAAATTATTTTTATAAAATATGTGAAGTATTGTTTTGTTAAATGATTATTATTATTTAATGAGAATCACCTTTTTATTTGGCCTTTGGGAATGCCGTCGGGGTATTCCCAGTTCGGGAATAAAGCCGTAGAGGATAAATAACAGTCATCGGATTGACGAAAGTAAAGTCAAGACAAAGTTAGCAAAACAACATTTCCATCTAAAGCCTAAGACTATTTAATTCTGTGTTTTTTTTTAATGCTAAAATAAATACCAATATAACAACCCAAATGACATGTGGGATGTAAAATGTAGTGCCATAATGTTGACCAGAGCCCATAGGGCATAGTGCATTATATAGGGAATAGGGTGTGATATGGGATACAAACCTTGTTTGTTTTGAGACAAATACCACCAGATGTCAGGATTAGCAGGAGGTGTGGTAGCTGGAACACAGTCTGTACTCCTGAATGACAATATAGATAAATAGACTTAATCTTCAGAAACTACCTCATTATAATCACCTTCAACAACAGAGGGCGAGAGGGATTAGACAGGGTTCCATGGAGACACCACCACAACCAACAGCACTACTACACCCACCTCCACCACTACTACACCCACCTCCACCACTACTACAACCACCTCCACCACTACTACACCCACCTCCACCACTACTACACCCACCTCCACCACTACTACACCCACCTCCACCACTACTACAACCACCTCCACCACTACTACACCCACCTCCACCACTACTACAACCACCTCCACCACTACTACACCCACCTCCACCACTACTACACCCACCTCCACCACTACTACACCCACCTCCACCACTACTACACCCACCTCCACCACTACTACACCCACCTCCACCACTACTACACCCACCCACCACTACTACAACCACCTCCACCACTACTACACCCACCTCCACCACACTCCACCACTAACCACCTCCACCACTACTACACCCACCTCCACCACTACTACACCCACCTCCACCACTACTACAACCACCCACACTCCACCACTACTACACCCCACCTCCACCACTACTACTACACCCACCTCCACCACTACTACAAACACTCCACCACACTACAACCACCTCCACCACTACTACACAGCCACCTCCACCACTACTACACCCACCCCACCTCCACCACTACTACACCCACCTCCACCACTACTACAACCACCTCCACCATCCTCCACCACTACTACAACCACCTCCACCACCCACCTCCACCACCACTACAACCACCTCCACCACTACTACACCCACCTTCACCCACCACCACCTCCACCACTACTACACCCACCTCCACCACTCCACCACTCCACCACTACTACAACCACCTCCACCACTACTCACCACCACTACTACAACCACCACCAACCACCTCCACCACCACCACTACTACACCACCTCCACCCACTCACCACCACTACTACACCCACCTCCACCACTACTACCACTACTACACCACCTCCACCACTACTACAACCACCTCCACCATCACCACCACTACTACACCCACCTCCACCACTACTACACCCACCTCCACCACTACACCCACCTCCACCACTACTACACCCACCTCCACCACTACTACACCCACCTCCACCACTACTACAACCACCTCCACCACCACCACTACACCCACCTCCACCACTACTACAACCACCTCCACCTCTACCACCACTACTACAACCACCTCCACCTCACCACCACTACTACACCCACCTCCACCACTACTACACCCACCTCCACCACCCACCTCCCCACCACTACTACACCCACCTCCACCACCACCACTACTACAACCACCTCCACCATCACCACCACTACTCCACCATCACCACCACTACTACACCCACCTCCACCACTACTACAACCACCTCCACCATCACCACCACTACTCAACCACTACTACACCCACCTCCACCACTACTACAACCACCTCCACCATCACCACCACTACTACACCCACCTCAACCACTACTACACCCACCTCCACCACTACTACACCCACCTCCACCACTACTACAACCAACTCCACCATCACCACCACTACTACAACTACCTCCACCACTACTACAACCAGCTCCACCTTCACCACCACCACTACAACCAGCTCCACCATCACCACCACTACTACAACCACCTCCACCATCACCACCACTACTACAACCACCTCCACCATCACCACCACTACTACAACCACTTCCACCATCACCACCACTACTACAACCACCTCCACCATCACCACCACTACTACTACGAATTCTAACACCATCACTACTACTTCTACTACTACTAATACTACTACAAATTATCACCACCGCAACCAATACTACTACTACTACAAATTATTACCACCCCCACCAAAACTAGTACCACCACCACCACCAACACAACACAATACTAAAACTATTACTACTACCACTACTACCACCACTACTATTACCACCACTACTACTACCACCACTACCACCACCACCACAACCTCCACCTCTTCTACTTCCACCACAACCAATACCTCCAATACTGCTAATACTACCCCTACTACCACCACCACCACCACTACTACTACTATCACCACAACCACCACCACTACCACCTCCACCACTTCTACTACCACCACCACCACTACTACTACTACTACCACCACTACTACCACAACCACTTCCACCTTCACCATTACTACTACCACCACCACCACCACTACTACTATCACCACCACTACAACCACCAGAAACCAACAACAACACAATAACAGAACCAGGCAGAAACTAACTGCTAGCTGGCAAACAGAATATTAAACAAACAAACTATTTTTTTTTAAGTATTCCCAATTCAGACAACGGAATGATGCTAGACATATACAGATGACTCCTCTTAAAGCATTTTATTCACTAATAAATCAACATATTTTTTTCATTTTTTTATTTCACCTTTGTTTAAACAGGTAGGCCAGATCACCTTTGTTTAACCAGGTAGGCCAGTTGAGAACAAGTTCTCATTTACAACTGTGACCTGGCCAAGATAAAGCAAAGCAGTGCGACACAAAACACAGAGTTACACATAAACAAACGTACAGTCAATAACACAAAGGAAAATACAAATAGAAAGGAGATGAAAATGATTAATATGGGACTGAAGAATGGAGAGGGTCCACACCGAACCAATACATGTTTAATAAGATCTATAGAACATTTCACAGGTGATTCCTACCACCTGGTGAGTTCTTTGAATTCCACTTTGGAACTTTGGACCAAACTGAATGGGAGATTGATGCAGGCTGTCTCCAGAATGCTTGGCAGTCAAAGAGAGCAGTCTGCATCAGGAGCAGCTGTCATGTCTTTGGCATCATTAAGGTGAAGACTGTCATTTTATCAAATCAATTCTCTGTAATAAGTATTATGTGATTAAACTAATCATGTAAATTTAATTAACTAGGAAGTCGGGGCACACGAAAATCTTCAGATTATAAAGTTATACTTTTCCGAATATAACTCTTCAGATGTTTTAATATCTTATCAATTAGTCTTCTATTAATGAGTTATTCTTTACCTCACTTCAGTCTCATCTGAACCTAAATTGTTGGTTATCTGCACAAACCCAGCCTTCACTATAAATCATCCATACACCAATTGGCTTAATCATTTATTTACTAACTAACTAAATAATCACAAAAATGCATAAACAAACCAACAGTAGATATATGTTACGAACAATGATAGGTAATATCCCCTAGTGGGCTAAACCGATATGATGGCTTGGTGGACAAAGGGAAGAAGGGGTGGACTGAGAGAGAGCAGGAAAGACAACATTGATTCATGGGTCATTACAATATAATCACATACATTGATTTGCCAATCCTTTGCGCACATGAACGGCCGTTCATTCGAGAATAATTGCAAGTACATATTTACTGTGTATGTCATTGTTGTCTTCTCTGTTGGAATCTGGTCTGTCTGCTGGATTTCATCCGAGTCTCTCTTTTTCTTTCTGTTTCCCTGAAGATCAAAGTATTTTGTGGTTAGAATGGATACTTCAGAGTACCATTCAGAAATGTTCCCATAGATCGATGTTGCGGCGGTTGTCAGTATTCTCGTCCATTTCTAGCTGCAGATTAGTACTTCGAAACAAAGATTTGCTCTTATTCTGTAGGGATCATTAGTCTCAGAGTTTAACCATTTCCAGCCATGTAGCCAATGCTCCACGTGGCCTGGTTAGGAATTCAACAACAATTGCAACCTCAGCTTACACCGAGGTATGTGTGGTCTTAACTATACGCAATCACAGCTCACGCTGTGGGTTTGCTTAGTCTTGGTACTCAAACCTGTGCCACCTCAGCTTACACCGAGGTATGTGTGGTCTGAGCTATTCGCAATCACAGCTCACGCTGTGGGTTTGCTTAGTCTTGGTACTCAAACCTGTGCCACCTCAGCTTACACCGAGGTATGTGTGGTCTGAGCTATTCGCAATCACAGCTCACGCTGTGGGTTTGCTTAGTCTTGGTACTCAAACCTGTGCCACCTCAGCTTACACCGAGGTATGTGTGGTCTGAGCTATTCGCAATCACAGCTCACGCTGTGGGTTTGCTTAGTCTTGGTACTCAAACCTGTGCCACCTCAGCTTACACCGAGGTATGCGTGGTCTGAGGAGGATTTCCTCAGGAGGGGGTTTTATTTCGTAACAATAGAAAAGGCGGTTCCATGTCGTCAGATCATGTCTGTGCTCACGGGGGCTGACTAGTTGAACTATACAGGGAATAAAATTCTCTCAAAATTGAGGGTTAACATCACATTACATCATTTGTAATTAATGGGCTTTTACAGATTCTTCTTTTCAAGGGGACCTGATCGTTGAGTCTTCTTTTATCTGTTGTATGTAACAAATAAACATAGAAATATAAACACAACATGTAAAGTGTTGGTCCCATGTTTCATGAGCTGAAGTAAAATATCTCAGAAGTTGTCCATACAAACATAAAGCTTATTTCTCTCAAATGTTGTGGACACATTTGTTTACATCCCTGTTAGTGAATATTTCTCCTTTGCCAAGATAATCCATCCACCTGACAGGTGTGGCATATCAAGAATCTGATGAAGCAGCATGATCATTACACAGGTGCACCTTGTGCTGGGGACAATAAAAAGCATTATTTCACAAATAGTTTCATCTTTACTCATTCATTTTATACAATAATTAGATGCAAACCCAATAATTGAGAAATGTACACATTCAGAGATATAGTTATGTGTGTTTCCTTTCCTCCTAGAGGTCACCAAATGGAACACACGTGTCATAAATGTCCCTTAAGTGTCCACGGACCCTTCCCACATTCTCACAATTGGATGTATAGTTTCATTTTCCCATTTGGGGGATTTAGGAGTTTTGCCACGTAAAATTCTTTGTTCACTCTGTGGTCTCTCTCTCTGCATGAAAAGTGGAAAGGGCCACGTCATGACACAGCACTGTAGTTGCTCTGAATCAGAAGCATCAGAATCAGAAGCAGGATCTCTTCCTGTCCAGCTCTTTCCCTACGTTGCCACGGCATGTTCTCGTCACATTCACAGGAAATGTAGTGTGTGTGGTCTGAGCTATTCGCAATCACAGCTCAAAGGGCACCCTATTCCCTACATAGTGCACTACTTTTCCCCAGAGCTCTATTGGGCCTGTAATAGAGTGCCAATTTGGGAGGATGTCAGGATGGGCTGGGATGTATCCTTTTAGAATGTTAATGTCATATTATTAAGTCCTCAACGCAGCGCTATTATCCAACTCATTTAATGGACTGTGCAAAACACTCACTGAACCAAAGTTGGCTCCAAAACAACTCATAGCAATTAAAACCAAATTCAACTTCCCAGTTTAGAAGTAACGACGCTAAGCTGGGAGCTAGACAAGGTTGTTTACAGCATGTAGTGTAATGTGTGGTACTCTGACAGCACACCCAATTACGTGGATCAGGCTTCCACACCCATCCTCAGATAAAGTTACATATTTTGGCAACTATGTTTTTTGTTTTGGAATGGTCTTCATCCAGCTGTGTATTTGCAACACCGTCTGTGCTGCAATTTGATTTGTAATTTGCAATAAAATGAGCAGCACAAAGAAAAATGACATTACATTTGGGAACAGTACAATTTAAATACATTGAAATCCAATGTACCCAAAGTATTAAATACAGAGATTTTAAGTGGTTTTGAATGGGTTTGATGTTAATGCTGGTCTTAATTTCGACAAGAGGCTTGTATGTAGCAGAGCTATTAAAAATAGCAGGCAGAATTAGGAAGGCAGAATTAGGAAGGCAGAATTAGGAAGGCAGAATTAGGAAGCAAGGTCTACTGAGTCATATCTACCATTTGCATCCTGTGGGCCAGAAGGAGCTGTAAACCTGTGTGTGTGAGTGCGTGCATGTGTGCGGGCGTGTGCGCGTGTGTGCGGGCATGCGCGCGTGTGTAATTAATGGGCTTTGATTTATTATTTTTTTTATATCAGGACATCAGAGGCCTGTTACAGATTCTGCTTTTCAAGAAGAGGCACAGGGGACCTGATCGTTGAGTCTTCCTACAGCACTGTTCCAGATCTCAGTGGGGGACACAGTTACCCTACGGTGGGGGAAGAGGGACCAACTCTCATTCAGACAGGAGCTGCGTGCCACACCTCCCGAGATCACAGACGGCGCTGTGTCACACCGAGCTTCCCTGCTGCTCCCTCCGTTCTTTATTTAATTACTCCCTTCATTTCTTAATATCTCTGTTCCTTTAACTGTCTGCTGGGCAGTTCAGGTGGCCTAGCGTTTAGAACGTTGGACCAGTAACCGAAAGGTTGCTACCATGGCTGACCCTGTAAATCATTTCACTGTTGTATGTAACAATAACACGTAGAAATATAACCAGAACATGTAAAGTGTTGGTCCCATGTTTCATGAACTGAAGTAAAATATCTCAGAAATTCTCCATAGGAACGTAAAGCTTATTTCTCTCAAAAGTTGCGCACACATTTGTTTACATCCTTGTTAGTGAGCATTTCTCCTTTGCCAAGATAATCCATCTACCTGACAGGTGTGGCATATCAAGAAGCATGATCATTTCACAGGTGCAACTTGTACTGGGGACAATAAAAGGCCACTCTAAAATGTGCAGTTTTCTCACAAAACACAATGCCACAGATGTCTCAAGTTATGAGGCAGCGTGCAATTGGCATACTGACTTCAGGAATGTCCAACAGATCTGTTGGCAGAATGTTCATTCAACCATAACTCGTATCCAATGTCGTTTTAGAGAATTTGGCAGTACGTCCAACCTTCCTCACAACCCACATGTAACCAGTCCAGCCCAGGACCTCCACATCCGGCTTCTTCTCCTGCGGGATCGTCTGAGACCAGCTACCCAGACAGCTGATGAAACTGAGGAGTATTTCTGTCTGTAATAAAGCCCTTTTGTGGGGAAATACTAATTCTGATTGGCTGTGCCTGGCACCCCAGTGGAGGGCCTAGCACCCCAGTGGAGGGCCTAGCTCCCCAGTGGAGCGCCTAGCTCCCCAGTGGAGGGCCTAGCTCCCCAGTGGAGGACCTAGCTCCCCAGTGCAGGGCCTAGCTCCCCAGTGGAGCACCTAGCTCCCTAGTGGAGCACTCAGCTCCCCAGTGGAGGGCCTAGCTCCCCAGTGGAGGACCTAGCTCCCCAGTGGAGGACCTAGCTCCCCAGTGGAGGACCTAGCTCCCCAGTGGAGGGCCTAGCTCCCCAGTGGAGGGCCTAGCTCCCCAGTGAAGGACCTAGTTCCCAAATGGTTAAGCCACAGCCCAGTCATGTGAAATCCATAGATTAGGGTCTAATTAATTCATTTTAGTTGACTAATTTCCCTGTATGAAATGTACCTCAGTAAAATAGTTTAAATTGTTGCATGTTGCATTTATATTTTTGTTCAGTATATACAGTACCAGTCAAAAGTTTGGACACACCTACTCATTGAAGGGTTATCCTTTATTTTTTTGCATTTTATACATTGTAGAATAATAGGGAAGACATTAAAACTATGAAATAACACACATGGAATCATGTAGTAACCAAGAAAGTGTTAAACAAATCAAAATATTTTTTATTTTAGAGATTCGTTAAAATAAATCAAATCAAATCAAATCAAATCAAATTTTATTTGTCACATACACATGGTTAGCAGATGTTAATGCGAGTGTAGCGAAATGCTTGTGCTTCTAGTTCCGACAATGCAGTAATAACGAGCAAGTAATCTAACTAACAATTCCAAAAAAAAAACTACTGTCTTATACACAGTGTAAGGGGATAAAGAATATGTACATAAGGATATATGAATGAGTGATGGTACAGAGCAGCATAGGCAAGATACAGTAGATGATATCGAGTACAGTATATACATATGAGATAAGTATGTAAACCAAGTGGCATAGTTAAAGTGGCTAGTGATACATGTATTACATAAGGATGCAGTCGATGATATAGAGTACAGTATCAACGTATGCATATGAGATGAACAATGTAGGGTAAGTAACATTATATAAGGTAGCATTGTTTAAAGTGGCTAGTGATATATTTACATAATTTCCCATCAATTCCCATGATTAAAGTGGCTGGAGTAGAGTCAGTGTCATTGACAGTGTGTTGGCAGTAGCCACTCAATGTTAGTGGTGGCTGTTTAACAGTCTGATGGCCTTGAGATAGAAGCTGTTTTTCAGTCTCTCGGTCCCAGCTTTGATGCACCTGTACTGACCTCGCCTTCTGGATGACAGCGGGGTGAACAGGCAGTGGCTCGGGTGGTTGATGTCCTTGATGATCTTTATGGCCTTCCTGTAGCATCGGGTGGTGTAGGTGTCCTGGAGGGCAGGTAGTTTGCCCCGGTGATGCGTTGTGCAGACCTCACTACCCTCTGGAGAGCCTTACGGTTGAGGGCGGTGCAGTTGCCATACCAGGCGGTGATACAGCCCGCCAGGATGCTCTCGATTGTGCATCTGTAGAAGTTTGTGAGTGCTTTTGGTGACAAGCCGAATTTCTTCAGCCTCCTGAGGTTGAAGAGGCGCTGCTGCGCCTTCCTCACGATGCTGTCTGTGTGAGTGGACCAATTCAGTTTGTCTGTGATGTGTATGCCGAGGAACTTAAAACTTGCTACCCTCTCCACTACTGTTCCATCGATGTGGATGGGGGGTGTTCCCTCTGCTGTTTCCTGAAGTCCACAATCATCTCCTTAGTTTTGTTGACGTTGAGTGTGAGGTTATTTTCCTGACACCACACTCCGAGGGCCCTCACCTCCTCCCTGTAGGCCGTCTCGTCGTTGTTGGTAATCAAGCCTACCACTGTTGTGTCGTCCGCAAACTTGATGATTGAGTTGGAGGCGTGCATGGCCACGCAGTCGTGGGTGAACAGGGAGTACAGGAGGGGGCTCAGAACGCACCCTTGTGGGGCCCCAGTGTTGAGGATCAGCGGGGAGGAGATGTTGTTGCCTACCCTCACCACCTGGGGGCGGCCCGTCAGGAAGTCCAGTACCCAGTTGCACAGGGCGGGGTCGAGACCCAGGGTCTCGAGCTTGATGACGAGCTTGGAGGGTACTATGGTGTTGAATGCCGAGCTGTAGTCGATGAACAGCATTCTCACATAGGTATTCCTCTTGTCCAGATGGGTTAGGGCAGTGTGCAGTGTGGTTGAGATTGCATCGTCTGTGGACCTATTTGGGCGGTAAGCAAATTGGAGTGGGTCAAGGGTGTCAGGTAGGGTGGAGGTGATATGGTCCTTGACTAGTCTCTCAAAGCACTTCATGATGACGGATGTGAGTGCTACGGGCGGTAGTCGTTTAGCTCAGTTACCTTAGCTTTCTTGGGAACAGGAACAATGGTGGCCCTCTTGAAGCATGTGGGAACAGCAGACTGGTATAGGGATTGGTTGAATATGTCCGTAAACACACCGGCCAGCTGGTCTGCGCATGCTCTGAGGGCGCGGCTGGGGATGCCGTCTGGGCCTGCAGCCTTGCGAGGGTTAACACGTTTAAATGTCTTACTCACTTCGGCTGCAGTGAAGGAGAGACCGCATGATTCCGTTGCAGGCCGTGTCAGTGGCACTGTATTGTCCTCAAAGCGGGCAAAAAGTTATTTAGTCTGCCTGGGAGCAAGACATCCTGGTCCGTGACTGGGCTGGGTTTCTTCCTGTAGTCCGTGATTGACTGTAGACCCTGCCACATACCTCTTGTGTCTGAGCCGTTGAATTGAGATTCTACTTTGTCTCTGTACTGGCGCTTAGCTTGTTTGATAGCCTTGCGGAGGGAATAGCTGCACTGTTTGTATTCAGTCATGTTACCAGACACCTTGCCCTGATTAAAAGCAGTGGTTCGTGCCTTCAGTTTCACACGAATGCTGCCATCAATCCACGGTTTCTGGTTAGGGAATGTTTTAATCGTTGCTATGGGAACGACATCTTCAACGCACGTTCTAATGAACTCGCACACCGTATCAGCGTATTCGTCAATGTTGTTGTCTGACGCAATACGAAACATCTCCCAGTCCACGTGATGGAAGCAGTCTTGGAGTGTGGAGTCAGCTTGGTCGGACCAGCGTTGGACAGACCTCAGCGTGGGAGCTTCTTGTTTTAGTTTCTGTCTGTAGGCAGGGATCAACAAAATGGAGTCGTGGTCAGCTTTTCCGAAAGGGGGCGGGGCAGGGCCTTATATGCGTCGCGGAAGTTAGAGTAACAATGATCCAGGGTCTTTCCACCCCTGGTTGCGCAATCAATATGCTGATAAAATTTAGGGAGTCTTGTTTTCAGATTAGCCTTGTTAAAATCCCCAGCTACAATGAATGCAGCCTCCGGATAAATCGTTTCCAGTTTGCAGAGAGTTAAATAAAGTTCGTTCAGAGCCATCGATGTGTCTGCTTGGGGGGGGATATATACGGCTGTGATTATAATCGAAGAGAATTCTCTTGGTAGATAATGCGGTCTACATTTGATTGTGAGGAATTCTAAATCAGGTGAACAGAAGGATTTGAGTTCCTGTATGTTTCCTTCATCACACCATGTCACGTTGGCCATAAGGCATACGCCCCCGCCCGTCTTCTTACCAGAGAGATGTTTGTTTCTGTCGGCGCGATGCGTGGAGAAACCCGCTGGCTGCACCGCTTCGGATTGCGTCTCTCCAGTGAGCCATGTTTCCGTGAAGCAGAGAACGTTACAGTCTCTGATGTCCCTCTGGAATGCTACCCTTGCTCGGATTTCATCAACCTTGTTGTCAAGAGACTGGACATTGGCAAGAAGAATGCTGGGGAGTGGTGCACGATGTGCCCGTCTCGGAGTCTGACCAGAAGACCGCTTCGTTTCCCTCTTTTTCTGAGTCGTTTTTTTTTTTTTGGTCGCTGCATGTGATCCACTCGGTTACACTGGTTGTAAGGCAGAACTCAGGATCCGCATCGCGAAAAACATATTCTTGGTCGTACTGATGGTGAGTTGACGCTGATCTTATATTCAGTAGTTCTTGTCGGCTGTATGTAAAGAAACCTAAGATGACCTGGGGTACTAGTGTAAGAAATAACACGTAAAAAAACAAAAAACTGCATAGTTTCCTAGGAACGCGAAGCGAGGCGGCCATCTCTGTCGGCGCCGGAAGTAATGCAAATAGCCACCCTTTGCCTTGATGAGATCTTTGCAGACTCGTGGCATTCTCTCAACCAGCTCTTGAAGGAGTCCCCACACATTCTGAGCACTTTTTGGCTGCTTTTCTCTCACTCTGCAGTCCAACTCATCCCAAACCATCTCAATTGGGTTGAGGTCAGGTGATTGTGGAGGCCAGGTCATCTGATGCAGTACTCCATCACTCCTACTTGGTCAAATAGCCCTTTTCAGCCTGGAGGTGTGTTTTGGGTCATTGTCCTGTTGAAAAACAAATTATAGTCCCTCTAAGCACAAACCTGATGGGATGGTGTATCGCTGCAGAATGATGTGCTAGCCATGCTGGTTAAGTGTGCCTTGAATTCTGCAGGCATTTTTTAGTACCCTTCCCCGGATCTGTTCCTTGACGTAATCCTGTTTCGGAGCTCATTTGGCAATAGTTTTGACCTCATGGCTTGGTTTCTACTCTGACTTGTACTGTCAACTGTGGGACCTTATATAGACAGGTGTGTGCCTTTCCAAACATGTCCAACCAATTGAATATACCACAGGTGGAGTCCAATCAAGTTGTAGAAACATCTCAAGGATGATCAATGGAAACAGGATGCACCTGAGCGCTCAATTTTGAGTCTCATAGCAAAGGGTCTGAATATTTATGTAAATAAGGTATTTATGTTTTTTTAATAGTTTAAACAATTTTCTAAACACCTGTTTTTACTCTGTCATTATGGGGTATTGTGTGTAGAATACTGACAATTCTGTTTTTTAAATCCATTTTAGAATAAGCTGTAAGTCAAGGGGTCTGAATACTTTCCGAATGTTTTGTATAATATTTATGCTTTTATTATATATTAACACCATATACATGACAGCCAAATGCCACTCCTTTACAAATCCACACACCAATCACACACACTGTCACGCCCTGGTCTAAGTATTTTGTGTTTTTCTTCATGTATTGGGTCAGGCCAGGGTGTGGCATGGGGTTTTTGTATTGTGGTGTGTTTTGTCTTGGGGTTTTGGTGTGTATGTATTGGGATTGTAGCTAGTGGGGTTATCTAGCAAAGTCTATGGCTGTCTGGAGTGGTTCTCAATCAGAGGCAGGTGTTTATCGTTGTCTCTGATTGGGAACCATATTTAGGCAGCCATATTCTTTGAGTTTGTCGTGGGTGATTGTCCTTAGTGTCCTTGTTCCTGTCTATGTGTTAGGTTACACAAGTATAGGCTGTTTTGGTTTTCGTTACGTTTATTGTTTTTGTAGTGTTTGTTATTGATTCGTGTTTAACGTTCGTTATTAAACATGGATCGCAATCTACACGCTGCATTTTGGTCCGACTCTCCTTCACACCTAGAAAACCACACACACACACACACACACACACACACACACACACACACACACACACACACACACACACACACACACACACACACACACACACACACACACACACACACACACACACACACACACAATTGTCCTATCATGTTGATCAACCTGTAGAATATTTACTGCACGCTGAGAAATGTCTCGATAATTTATTCAGCAGTCAGGGTGTTTGTGTGTAGTTCCTTGACTAATCATGATTAAACTGAACAAACTGCTTGAAACTGCCACTGAGTTTCTCAAGCAATAAGAAATCAACACGGAGGGAGGGGCGCTCATGTTTGATGTTGACAGTATTGGTAATGTGTGTGAGTGTGAGTGTGTGTGTGTCTGAGGTTGACAGTTTTGGAATTAATTATGAAGTCATTGAGCATCTGATTCTGAATCAGGAAAATCAAAAGATACCAGCTTTACAACAGGAGATACAACAACATGTTCCACAGCCTATAGATACCAGCTTTACAACATGTTCCACAGTCTATAGATACCAGCTTTACAACAGGAGATACAACAACATGTTCCACAGCCTATAGATACCAGCTTTACAACAGGAGATACAACAACATGTTCCACAGCCTATAGATACCAGCTTTACAACATGTTCCACAGCCTATAGATACCAGCTTTACAACAGGAGATACAACAACATGTTCCACAGCCTATAGATACCATCTTTACCACATGTTCCACAGCCTATAGATACCAGCTTTACAACATGTTCCACTGCCTATAGATACCAGCTTTACAACATGTTCCACAGCCTATATATACCAGCTTTACAACATGTTCCACAGTCTATAGATACCAGCTTTACAACAGGAGATAGAACAACATGTTCCACAGCCTATAGATACCAGCTTTGCAACAGGAGATACAACAACATGTTCCACAGCCTATAGATACCAGCTTTACAACATGTTCCACAGCCTATAGATACCAGCTTTACAACATGTTCCACATTCTATAGATACCAGCTTTACAACATGTTCCACAGTCTATAGATACCAGCTTTACAACATGTTCCACAGTCTATAGATACCAGCTTTACAACATGTTCCACAGTCTATAGATACCAGCTTTACAACATGTTCCACAGTCTATAGATACCAGCTTTACAACAAATTCCACAACCTATAGATACCAGCTTTACAACATGTTCCACAGTCTATAGATACCAGCTTTACAACATGTTCCACAGTCTATAGATACCAGTTTTACAACAGGAGATACAACACGTTCCACAGCCTATAGATACCAGCTTTACAACATGTTCCACATTCTATAGATACCAGCTTTACAACATGTTCCACAGTCTATAGATACCAGCTTTACAACATGTTCCACAGTCTATAGATACCAGCTTTACAACATGTTCCACAGTCTATAGATACCAGCTTTACATGTTCCACAGTCTATAGATACCAGCTTTACAACATGTCCCACAGTCTATAGATGCCAGCTTTACAACATGTTCCACAGCCCATAGATACCAGCTTTACAACATGTTCCACAGTCTATAGATACCAGCTTTACAACATGTTCTACAGCCTATAGATACCAGCTTTACAACATGTTCCACAGCCTATAGATACCAGCTTTACAACAGGAGATACAACAACACGTTCCACAGTCTATAGATACCAGCTTTACAACATGTTCCACAGTCTATAGATACCAGCTTTACAACATGTTCCACATTCTATAGATACCAGCTTTACAACATGTTCCACAGTCTATAGATACCAGCTTTACAACATGTTCCACAACCTATAGATACCAGCTTTACAACATGTTCCACAGTCTATAGATACCAGATTTACAACATGTTCCACAGCCTATAGATACCAGCTTTACAACATGTTCCACAGCCTATAGATACCAGCTTTACAACATGTTCCACAGCCTATAGATACCAGCTTTACAACAGGAGATACAACAACATGTTCCACAGCCTATAGATACCAGCATTACAACAGGAGATACAACAACATGGTCCACAGCCTATAGATACCATCTTTACAACATGTTCCACAGCTTATAGATACCAGCTTTACAACATGTTCCACTGCCTATAGATACCAGCTTTACAACATGTTCCACAGCCTATATATACCAGCTTTACAACATGTTCCACAGTCTATAGATACCAGCTTTACAACATGTTCCACAGCCTATATATACCAGCTTTACAACATGTTCCACAGTCTATAGATACCAGCTTTACAACAGGAGATACAACATGTTCCACAGCCTATACATACCAGCTTTACAACATGTTCCACAGTCTATAGATACCAGCTTTACAACATGTTCCACAGCCTATAGATACCAGCTTTACAACAGGAGATACAACAACATGTTCCACAGCCTATAGATACCAGCTTTACAACATGTTCCACAGCCTATAGATACCAGCTTTACAACAGGAGATACAACAACATGTTCCACAGCCTATAGATACCATCTTTACAACATGTTCCACAGCCTATAGATACCAGCTTTACAACATGTTCCACTGCCTATAGATACCAGCTTTACAACATGTTCCACAGCCTATATATACCAGCTTTACAACATGTTCCACAGTCTATAGATACCAGCTTTACAACAGGAGATAGAACAACATGTTCCACAGCCTATAGATACCAGCTTTGCAACAGGAGATACAACAACATGTTCCACAGCCTATAGATTCCAGCTTTGCAACATGTTCCACAGTCTATAGATACCAGCTTTACAACATGTTCCACAGTCTATAGATGCCAGCTTTACAACAAATTCCACAACCTATAGATACCAGCTTTACAACATGTTCCACAGTCTATAGATACCAGCTTTACAACATGTTCCACAGCCTATAGATACCAGCTTTACAACATGTTCCACAGCCTATAGATGCCAGCTTTACAACATGTTCCACAGCCTATAGATACCAGTTTTACAACAGGAGATACAACACGTTCCACAGCCTATAGATACCAGCTTTACAACATGTTCCACATTCTATAGATACCAGCTTTACAACATGTTCCACAGTCTATAGATACCAGCTTTACAACATGTTCCACAGTCTATAGATACCAGCTTTACAACATGTTCCACAGTCTATAGATACCAGCTTTACATGTTCCACAGTCTATAGATACCAGTTTTACAACATGTGCCACAGTCTATAGATGCCAGCTTTACAACATGTTCCACAGCCCATAGATACCAGCTTTACAACATGTTCCACAGTCTATAGATACCAGCTTTACAACATGTTCTACAGCCTATAGATACCAGCTTTACAACATGTTCCACAGCCTATAGATACCAGCTTTACAACAGGAGATACAACAACACGTTCCACAGTCTATAGATACCAGCTTTACAACATGTTCCACAGCCTATAGATACCAGCTTTACAACATGTTCCATAACCTATAGATACCAGCTTTACAACATGTTCCACAGTCTATAGATACCAGCTTTACAACATGTTCCACAACCTATAGATACCAGCTTTACAACATGTTCCACAGTCTATAGATACCAGCTTTACAACATGTTCCACAGCCTATAGATACCAGCTTTACAACAGGAGATACAACAACATGTTCCACAGCCTATAGATACCAGCTTTACAACATGTTCCACAGCCTATAGATACCAGCATTACAACAGGAGATACAACAACATGGTCCACAGCCTATAGATACCATCTTTACAACATGTTCCACAGCTTATAGATACCAGCTTTACAACATGTTCCACTGCCTATAGATACCAGCTTTACAACATGTTCCACAGCCTATATATACCAGCTTTACAACATGTTCCACAGTCTATAGATACCAGCTTTACAACAGGAGATAGAACAACATGTTCCACAGCCTATATATACCAGCTTTACAACATGTTCCACAGTCTATAGATACCAGCTTTACAACAGGAGATAGAACAACATGTTCCACAGCCTATAGATACCAGCTTTACACCATGTTCCACAGCCTATAGATACCAGCTTTACAACAGGAGATACAACAACATGTTCCACAGTCTATAGATACCAGCTTTACAACAGGAGATAGAACAACATGTTCCACAGCCTATATATACCAGCTTTACAACATGTTCCACAGTCTATAGATACCAGCTTTACAACAGGAGATAGAACAACATGTTCCACAGCCTATAGATACCAGCTTTACAACAGGAGATACAACAACATGTTCCACAGCCTATAGATTCCAGCTTTGCAACATGTTCCACAGTCTATAGATACCAGCTTTACAACATGTCCCACAGTCTATAGATGCCAGCTTTACAACATGTTCCACAGCCCATAGATACCAGCATTACAACATGTTCCACAGTCTATAGATACCAGCTTTACAACATGTTCTACAGCCTATAGATACCAGCTTTACAACATGTTCCACAGCCTATAGATACCAGCTTTACAACAGGAGATATAACAACACGTTCCACAGTCTATAGATACCAGCTTTACAACATGTTCCACAGCCTATAGATACCAGCTTTACAACATGTTCCAAAACCTATAGATACCAGCTTTACAACATGTTCCACAGTCTATAGATACCAGCTTTACAACATGTTCCACAACCTATAGATACCAGCTTTACAACATGTTCCACAGTCTATAGATACCAGCTTTACAACATGTTCCACAGCCTATAGATACCAGCTTTACAACAGGAGATACAACAACATGTTCCACAGCCTATAGATACCAGCTTTACAACATGTTCCACAGCCTATAGATACCAGCTTTACAACAGGAGATACAACAACATGGTCCGCAGCCTATAGATACCATCTTTACAACATGTTCCACAGCTTATAGATACCAGCTTTACAACAGGAGATACAACAACATGTTCCACAGTCTATAGATACCAGCTTTACAACAGGAGATAGAACAACATGTTCCACAGCCTATAGATACCAGCTTTACAACAGGAGATACAACAACATGTTCCACAGCCTATAGATTCCAGCTTTGCAACATGTTCCACAGTCTATAGATACCAGCTTTACAACAAATTCCACAACCTATAGATACCAGCTTTACAACATGTTCCACAGTCTATAGATACCAGCTTTACAACATGTTCCACAGTCTATAGATACCAGCTTTACAACATGTTCCACAGCCTATATATACCAGCTTTACAACATGTTCCACAGCCTATAGATGACAGCTTTACAACATGTTCCACAGTATATAGATACCAGCTTTACAACAGGAGATACAACAACACGTTCCACAGCCTACAGATACCAGCTTTACAACATGTTCCACAGTCTATAGGTACCAGCTTTACAACATGTTCCACAGTCTATAGATACCAGCTTTACAACATGTCCCACAGTCTATAGATGCCAGCTTTACAACATGTTCCACAGCCCATAGATACCAGCATTACAACATGTTCCACAGTCTATAGATACCAGCTTTACAACATGTTCTACAGCCTATAGATACCAGCTTTACAACATGTTCCACAGCCTATAGATACCAGCTTTACAACAGGAGATATAACAACACGTTCCACAGTCTATAGATACCTGCTTTACAACATGTTCCACAGCCTATAGATACCAGCTTTACAACATGTTCCAAAACCTATAGATACCAGCTTTACAACATGTTCCACAGTCTATAGATACCAGCTTTACAACATGTTCCACAACCTATAGATACCAGCTTTACAACATGTTCCACAGTCTATAGATACCAGCTTTACAACATGTTCCACAGCCTATAGATACCAGCTTTACAACAGGAGATACAACAACATGTTCCACAGCCTATAGATACCAGCTTTACAACATGTTCCACAGCCTATAGATACCAGCTTTACAACAGGAGATACAACAACATGGTCCGCAGCCTATAGATACCATCTTTACAACATGTTCCACAGCTTATAGATACCAGCTTTACAACATGTTCCACTGCCTATAGATACCAGCTTTACAACATGTTCCACAGCCTATATATACCAGCTTTACAACATGTTCCACAGTCTATAGATACCAGCTTTACAACAGGAGATAGAACAACATGTTCCACAGCCTATAGATACCAGCTTTACAACAGGAGATACAACAACATGTTCCACAGCCTATAGATTCCAGCTTTGCAACATGTTCCACAGTCTATAGATACCAGCTTTACAACAAATTCCACAACCTATAGATACCAGCTTTACAACATGTTCCACAGCCTATATATACCAGCTTTACAACATGTTCCACAGCCTATAGATGACAGCTTTACAACATGTTCCACAGTATATAGATACCAGCTTTACAACAGGAGATACAACAACACGTTCCACAGCCTACAGATACCAGCTTTACAACATGTTCCACAGTCTATAGGTACCAGCTTTACAACATGTTCCACAGTCTATAGATACCAGCTTTACAACATGTCCCACAGACTATAGATGCCAGCTTTACAACATGTTCCACAGCCCATAGATACCAGCTTTACAACATGTTCCACAGTCTATAGATACCAGCTTTACAACATGTTCTACAGCCTATAGATACCAGCTTTACAACATGTTCCACAGCCTATAGATACCAGCTTTACAACAGGAGATATAACAACACGTTCCACAGTCTATAGATACCAGCTTTACAACATGTTCCACAGCCTATAGATACCAGCTTTACAACATGTTCCAAAACCTATAGATACCAGCTTTACAACATGTTCCACAGTCTATAGATACCAGCTTTACAACATGTTCCACAACCTATAGATACCAGCTTTACAACATGTTCCACAGTCTATAGATACCAGCTTTACAACATGTTCCACAGCCTATAGATACCAGCTTTACAACAGGAGATACAACAACATGTTCCACAGCATATAGATACCAGCTTTACAACATGTTCCACAGCCTATAGATACCAGCTTTACAACAGGAGATACAACAACATGTTCCACAGCCTATAGATACCAGCTTTACAACATGTTCCACAGCCTATAGATACCAGCTTTACAACAGGAGATACAACAACATGGTCCACAGTCTATAGATACCAGCTTTACAACAGGAGATAGAACAACATGTTCCACAGCCTATATATACCAGCTTTACAACATGTTCCACAGTCTATAGATACCAGCTTTACAACAGGAGATAGAACAACATGTTCCACAGCCTATAGATACCAGCTTTACAACAGGAGATACAACAACATGTTCCACAGCCTATAGATTCCAGCTTTGCAACATGTTCCACAGTCTATAGATACCAGCTTTACAACAAATTCCACAACCTATAGATACCAGCTTTACAACATGTTCCACAGTCTATAGATACCAGCTTTACAACATGTTCCACAGTCTATAGATACCAGCTTTACAACATGTTCCACAGCCTATATATACCAGCTTTACAACATGTTCCACAGCCTATAGATGACAGCTTTACAACATGTTCCACAGTATATAGATACCAGCTTTACAACAGGAGATACAACAACACGTTCCACAGCCTACAGATACCAGCTTTACAACATGTTCCACAGTCTATAGGTACCAGCTTTACAACATGTTCCACAGTCTATAGATACCAGCTTTACAACATGTCCCACAGTCTATAGATGCCAGCTTTACAACATGTTCCACAGCCTATAGATACCAGCATTACAACATGTTCCACAGTCTATAGATACCAGCTTTACAACATGTTCTACAGCCTATAGATACCAGCTTTACAACATGTTCCACAGCCTATAGATACCAGCTTTACAACAGGAGATATAACAATGTTCCACAGTCTATAGATACCAGCTTTACAACATGTTCCACAGCCTATAGATACCAGCTTTACAACATGTTCCAAAACCTATAGATACCAGCTTTACAACATGTTCCACAGTCTATAGATAGCAGCTTTACAACATGTTCCACAACCTATAGATACCAGCTTTACAACATGTTCCACAGTCTATAGATACCAGCTTTACAACATGTTCCACAGCCTATAGATACCAGCTTTACAACAGGAGATACAACAACATGTTCCACAGCCTATAGATACCAGCTTTACAACATGTTCCACAGCCTATAGATACCAGCTTTACAACAGGAGATACAACAACATGGTCCGCAGCCTATAGATACCATCTTTACAACATGTTCCACAGCTTATAGATACCAGCTTTACAACATGTTCCACTGCCTATAGATACCAGCTTTACAACATGTTCCACAGCCTATATATACCAGCTTTACAACATGTTCCACAGTCTATAGATACCAGCTTTACAACAGGAGATAGAACAACATGTTCCACAGCCTATAGATACCAGCTTTACAACAGGAGATACAACAACATGTTCCACAGCCTATAGATTCCAGCTTTGCAACATGTTCCACAGTCTATAGATACCAGCTTTACAACAAATTCCACAACCTATAGATACCAGCTTTACAACATGTTCCACAGTCTATAGATACCAGCTTTACAACATGTTCCACAGTCTATAGATACCAGCTTTACAACATGTTCCACAGCCTATATATACCAGCTTTACAACATGTTCCACAGCCTATAGATGACAGCTTTACAACATGTTCCACAGTATATAGATACCAGCTTTACAACAGGAGATAAAACAACACGTTCCACAGCCTACAGATACCAGCTTTACAACATGTTCCACAGTCTATAGGTACCAGCTTTACAACATGTTCCACAGTCTATAGATACCAGCTTTACAAAATGTTCCACATTCTATAGATACCAGCTTTACAACATGTTCCACAGTCTATAGATACCAGCTTTACAACATGTTCCACAGCCTATAGATACCAGCTTTACAACATGTTCCACAGTCTATAGATACCAGCTTTACAACATGTTCCACAGTCTATAGATACCAGCTTTACAACATGTTCCACAGTCTATAGATACCAGCTTTACAACATGTTCCACAGCCTATAGATACCAGCTTTACAACATGTTCCACAGCCTATAGATGCCAGCTTTACAACAGGAGAAACAACAACATGTCCCACAGCCTATAGATTCCAGCTTTACAACATGTTCCACAGTCTATAGATACCAGCTTTACAACATGTTCCACAACCTATAGATTCCAGCTTTACAACATGTTCCACAGCCTATAGATGACAGCTTTACAACATGTTCCACAGTATATAGATACCAGCTTTACAACAGGAGATACAACAACACGTTCCACAGCCTACAGATACCAGCTTTACAACATGTTCCACAGTCTATAGGTACCAGCTTTACAACATGTTCCACAGTCTATAGATACCAGCTTTACAACATGTTCCACAGCCTATATATACCAGCTTTACAACATGTTCCACAGTCTATAGATACCAGCTTTACAACAGGAGAAACAACAACATTTTCCACAGTCTATAGATACCAGCTTTACAACAGGAGATACAACAACATGTTCCACAGCCTATAGATACCAGCTTTACAACATGTTCCACAGTCTATAGATACCAGCTTTACAACATGTTCCACAGCCTATAGATACCAGCTTTACAACATGTCCCACAGTCTATAGATGCCAGCTTTACAACATGTTCCACAGCACTTAGATACCAGCTTTACAACATGTTCCACAGTCTATAGATACCAGCTTTACAACATATTCTACAGCCTATAGATACCAGCTTTACAACATGTTCCACAGTCTATAGATACCAGCTTTACAACAGGAGATACAACATGTTCCACAGCCTATAGATACCAGCTTTACAACATGTTTCACAGTCTATAGATACCAGATTTACAACATGTTCCACAGTCTATAGATACCAGCTTTACAACATGTTCCACAGTCTATAGATACCAGCTTTACAACATGTTCCACAACCTATAGATACCAGCTTTACAACATGTTCCACAGTCTATAGATACCAGCTTTACAACATGTTCCACAGCCTATAGATACCAGCTTTACAACAGGAGATACAACAACATGTTCCACAGCCTATAGATACCATCTTTACAACATGTTCCACAGCCTATAGATACCAGCTTTACAACATGTTCCACTGCCTATAGATACCAGCTTTACAACATGTTCCACAGCCTATAGATACCAGCTTTACAACATGTTCCACAACCTATAGATACCAGCTTTACAACATGTTCCACAGTCTATAGATACCAGCTTTACAACATGTTCCACAGCCTATAGATACCAGCTTTACAACAGGAGATACAACAACATGTTCCACAGCCTATAGATACCAGCTTTACAACATGTTCCACAGCCTATAGATACCAGCTTTACAACAGGAGATACAACAACATGGTCCACAGCCTATAGATACCATCTTTACAACATGTTCCACAGCTTATAGATACCAGCTTTACAACATGTTCCACAGCCTATAGATACCAGCTTTACAACAGGAGATACAACAACATGTTCCACAGTCTATAGATACCAGCTTTACAACAGGAGATAGAACAACATGTTCCACAGCCTATATATACCAGCTTTACAACATGTTCCACAGTCTATAGATACCAGCTTTACAACAGGAGATAGAACAACATGTTCCACAGCCTATAGATACCAGCTTTACAACAGGAGATACAACAACATGTTCCACAGCCTATAGATTCCAGCTTTGCAACATGTTCCACAGTCTATAGATACCAGCTTTACAACAAATTCCACAACCTATAGATACCAGCTTTACAACATGTTCCACAGTCTATAGATACCAGCTTTACAACATGTTCCACAGTCTATAGATACCAGCTTTACAACATGTTCCACAGCCTATATATACCAGCTTTACAACATGTTCCACAGCCTATAGATGACAGCTTTACAACATGTTCCACAGTATATAGATACCAGCTTTACAACAGGAGATACAACAACACGTTCCACAGCCTACAGATACCAGCTTTACAACATGTTCCACAGTCTATAGGTACCAGCTTTACAACATGTTCCACAGTCTATAGATACCAGCTTTACAACATGTCCCACAGTCTATAGATGCCAGCTTTACAACATGTTCCACAGCCCATAGATACCAGCATTACAACATGTTCCACAGTCTATAGATACCAGCTTTACAACATGTTCCACAGCCTATAGATACCAGCTTTACAACATGTTCCACAGCCTATAGATACCAGCTTTACAACAGGAGATATAACAACACGTTCCACAGTCTATAGATACCAGCTTTACAACATGTTCCACAGCCTATAGATACCAGCTTTACAACATGTTCCAAAACCTATAGATACCAGCTTTACAACATGTTCCACAGTCTATAGATACCAGCTTTACAACATGTTCCACAACCTATAGATACCAGCTTTACAACATGTTCCACAGTCTATAGATACCAGCTTTACAACATGTTCCACAGCCTATAGATACCAGCTTTACAACAGGAGATACAACAACATGTTCCACAGCCTATAGATACCAGCTTTACAACATGTTCCACAGCCTATAGATACCAGCTTTACAACAGGAGATACAACAACATGGTCCGCAGCCTATAGATACCATCTTTACAACATGTTCCACAGCTTATAGATACCAGCTTTACAACATGTTCCACTGCCTATAGATACCAGCTTTACAACATGTTCCACAGCCTATATATACCAGCTTTACAACATGTTCCACAGTCTATAGATACCAGCTTTACAACAGGAGATAGAACAACATGTTCCACAGCCTATAGATACCAGCTTTACAACAGGAGATACAACAACATGTTCCACAGCCTATAGATTCCAGCTTTGCAACATGTTCCACAGTCTATAGATACCAGCTTTACAACAAATTCCACAACCTATAGATACCAGCTTTACAACATGTTCCACAGTCTATAGATACCAGCTTTACAACATGTTCCACAGTCTATAGATACCAGCTTTACAACATGTTCCACAGCCTATATATACCAGCTTTACAACATGTTCCACAGCCTATAGATGACAGCTTTACAACATGTTCCACAGTATATAGATACCAGCTTTACAACAGGAGATAAAACAACACGTTCCACAGCCTACAGATACCAGCTTTACAACATGTTCCACAGTCTATAGGTACCAGCTTTACAACATGTTCCACAGTCTATAGATACCAGCTTTACAAAATGTTCCACATTCTATAGATACCAGCTTTACAACAAGTTCCACAGTCTATAGATACCAGCTTTACAACATGTTCCACAGCCTATAGATACCAGCTTTACAACATGTTCCACAGTCTATAGATACCAGCTTTACAACATGTTCCACAGTCTATAGATACCAGCTTTACAACAAGTTCCACAGTCTATAGATACCAGCTTTACAACATGTTCCACAGCCTATAGATACCAGCTTTACAACATGTTCCACAGCCTATAGATGCCAGCTTTACAACATGTTCCACAGCCTATAGATTCCAGCTTTACAACATGTTCCACAGTCTATAGATACCAGCTTTACAACATGTTCCACAACCTATAGATTCCAGCTTTACAACATGTTCCACAGCCTATAGATGACAGCTTTACAACATGTTCCACAGTATATAGATACCAGCTTTACAACAGGAGATACAACAACACGTTCCACAGCCTACAGATACCAGCTTTACAACATGTTCCACAGTCTATAGGTACCAGCTTTACAACATGTTCCACAGTCTATAGATACCAGCTTTACAACATGTTCCACAGCCTATATATACCAGCTTTACAACATGTTCCACAGTCTATAGATACCAGCTTTACAACAGGAGATAGAACAACATGTTCCACAGCCTATAGATACCAGCTTTACAACAGGAGATACAACAACATGTTCCACAGCCTATAGATTCCAGCTTTGCAACATGTTCCACAGTCTATAGATACCAGCTTTACAACAAATTCCACAAACTATAGATACCAGCTTTACAACATGTTCCACAGTCTATAGATACCAGCTTTACAACATGTTCCACAGTCTATAGATACCAGCTTTACAACATGTTCCACAGCCTATATATACCAGCTTTACAACATGTTCCACAGCCTATAGATGACAGCTTTACAACATGTTCCACAGTATATAGATACCAGCTTTACAACAGGAGATACAACAACACGTTCCACAGCCTACAGATACCAGCTTTACAACATGTTCCACAGTCTATAGGTACCAGCTTTACAACATGTTCCACAGTCTATAGATACCAGCTTTACACACTATAGATACCAGCTTTACAACATGTTCCACAGTCTATAGATACCAGCTTTACAACATGTTCCACAGTCTATAGATACCAGCTTTACAACATGTTCCACAGTCTATAGATACCAGCTTTACAACATATTCTACAGCCTATAGATACCAGCTTTACAACATGTTCCACAGTCTATAGATACCAGCTTTACAACATGTTCCACAGCCTATAGATACCAGCTTTACAACATGTTCCACAGCCTATAGATACCAGCTTTACAACATGTTCCACAGCCTATAGATACCAGCTTTACAACATGTTCCACAGTCTATAGATACCAGCTTTACAACATGTTCCACAGTCTATAGATACCAGCTTTACAACAGGAGATACAACATGTTCCACAGCCTATAGATACCAGCTTTACAACATGTTCCACAGTCTATAGATACCAGATTTACAACATGTTCCAGAGCCTATAGATAACAGCTTTACAACATGTTCCACAGCCTATAGATACCAGCTTTACAACATGTTCCACAGCCTATAGATACCAGCTTTACAACATGTTCCACTGCCTATAGATACCAGCTTTACAACATGTTCCACAGTCTATAGATACCAGCTTTACAACATGTTCCACAGCCTATAGATACCAGCTTTACAACAGGAGATACAACAACATGTTCCACAGCCTATAGATACCAAATTTAGATAAAACAACATGTTCCACAGCCTATAGATTCCAGCTTTACAACATGTTCCACAGTCTATAGATACCAGCTTTACAACATGTTCCACAGCCTATAGATACCAGCTTTACAACATGTTCCACAGCCTATAGATACCAGCTTTACAACAGGAGATACAACAACATGTTCCACAGCCTATAGATACCAGCTTTACAACATGTTCCACAGTCTATAGATACCAGATTTACAACATGTTCCAGAGCCTATAGATAACAGCTTTGTTCCACAGCCTATAGATACCAGCTTTACAACATGTTCCACTGCCTATAGATACCAGCTTTACAACATGTTCCACTGCCTATAGATACAAGCTTTACAACATGTTCCACAGCCTATATATACCAGCTTTACAACATGTTCCACAGTCTATAGATACCAGCTTTACAACAGGAGAAACAACAACATGTCCCACAGCCTATAGATTCCAGCTTTACAACATGTTCCACAGTCTATAGATACCAGCTTTACAACATGTTCCACAACCTAGAGATTCCAGCTTTACAACATGTTCCACAGTCTATAGATACCAGCTTTACAACAAGTTCCACAGTCTATAGATACCAGCTTTACAACATGTTCCACAGCCTATAGATACCAGCTTTACAACATGTTCCACAGCCTATAGATGCCAGCTTTACAACATGTTCCACAGCCTATAGATACCAGCTTTACAACATGTTCCACAGTCTATAGATACCAGCTTTACAACAAGTTCCACAGCCTATAGATACCAGCTTTACAACATGTTCCACAGCCTATAGATACCAGCTTTACAACATGTTCCACAGTCTATAGATACCAGCTTTACAACAGGAGATACAACATGTTCCACAGCCTATAGATACCAGCTTTACAACATGTTTCACAGTCTATAGATACCAGCTTTACAACATGTTCCACAGTCTATAGATACCAGCTTTACAACATGTTCCACAGCCTATATATACCAGCTTTACAACATGTTCCACAGCCTATAGATGACAGCTTTACAACATGTTCCACAGTATATAGATACCAGCTTTACAACAGGAGATACAACAACACGTTCCACAGCCTACAGATACCAGCTTTACAACATGTTCCACAGTCTATAGGTACCAGCTTTACAACATGTTCCACAGTCTATAGATACCAGCTTTACAACATGTTCCACAGTCTATAGATACCAGCTTTACAACATGTTCCACAGTCTATAGATACCAGCTTTACAACATGTTCCACAGCCTATAGATACCAGCTTTACAACATGTTCCACAGCCTATAGATGACAGCTTTACAACATGTTCCACAGTATATAGATACCAGCTTTACAACAGGAGATACAACAACATGTTCCACAGCCTACAGATACCAGCTTTACAACATGTTCCACAGATACCAGCTTTACAACATGTTCCACAGTCTATAGATACCAGCTTTACAACATGTTCCCACAGTCTATAGATACCAGCTTTACAACATGTTCCACAACCTATAGATACCAGCTTTACAACATGTTCCACAGTCTATAGATACCAGCTTTACAACATGTTCCACAGCCTATAGATACCAGCTTTACAACATGTTCCACAGCCTACAGATACCAGCTTTACAACATGTTCCACAGTCTATAGATACCAGCTTTACAACATGTTCCACAGCCTATATATACCAGCTTTACAACATGTTCCACAGCCTATAGATACAGCTTTACAACATGTTCCACAGTCTATAGATACCAGCTTTACAACAGGAGATACAACAACACGTTCCACTGCCTACAGATACCAGCTTTACAACATGTTCCACAGTCTATAGATACCAGCTTTACAACATGTTCCACAGTCTATAGATACCAGCTTTACAACATGTTCCACAGCCTATAGATACCAGCTTTACAACATGTTCCACAGCCTATAGATGCCAGCTTTACAACATGTTCCACAGATACCAGCTTTACAACAGGAGATACAACAACACGTTCCACAGCCTACAGATACCAGCTTTACAACATGTTCCACAGTCTATAGGTACCAGCTTTACAACATGTTCCACAGTCTATAGATACCAGCTTTACAACATGTTCCACAGTCTATAGATACCAGCTTTACAACATGTTCCACAGTCTATAGATACCAGCTTTACAACATGTTCCACAGCCTATCTATAGATACCTATAGCTTTACAACATGTTCCACAGTCTATAGATACCAGCTTTACAACATGTTCCACAGTCTATAGATGCCAGCTTTACAACATGTTCCACAGCCCATAGATACCAGCATTACAACATGTTCCACAGTCTATAGATACCAGCTTTACAACATGTTCACAGCCTATAGATACCAGCTTTACAACATGTTCCACAGCCTATAGATACCAGCTTTACAACAGGAGATATGTTCCACAGTCTATAGATACCAGCTTTACAACATGTTCCACAGCCTATAGATACCAGCTTTACAACATGTTCCAAAACCTATAGATACCAGCTTTACAACATGTTCCACAGTCTATAGATACCAGCTTTACAACATGTTCCACAACCTATAGATACCAGCTTTACAACATGTTCCACAGTCTATAGATACAGCTTTACAACATGTTCCACAGCCTATAGATACCAGCTTTACAACAGGAGATACAACAACATGTTCCACAGCCTATAGATACCAGCTTTAAAACATGTTCCACAGCCTATAGATACCAGCTTTACAACAGGAGATACAACAACATGGTCCGCAGCCTATAGATACCATCTTTACAACATGTTCCACAGCTTATAGATACCAGCTTTACAACATGTTCCACTGCCTATAGATACCAGCTTTACAACATGTTCCACAGCCTATATATACCAGCTTTACAACATGTTCCACAGTCTATAGATACCAGCTTTACAACAGGAGATAGAACAACATGTTCCACAGCCTATAGATACCAGCTTTACAACAGGAGATACAACAACATGTTCCACAGCCTATAGATTCCAGCTTTGCAACATGTTCCACAGTCTATAGATACCAGCTTTACAACAAATTCCACAACCTATAGATACCAGCTTTACAACATGTTCCACAGTCTATAGATACCAGCTTTACAACATGTTCCACAGTCTATAGATACCAGCTTTACAACATGTTCCACAGCCTATATATACCAGCTTTACAACATGTTCCACAGCCTATAGATGACAGCTTTACAACATGTTCCACAGTATATAGATACCAGCTTTACAACAGGAGATACAACAACACGTTCCACAGCCTACAGATACCAGCTTTACAACATGTTCCACAGTCTATAGGTACCAGCTTTACAACATGTTCCACAGTCTATAGATACCAGCTTTACAAAATGTTCCACATTCTATAGATACCAGCTTTACAACAAGTTCCACAGTCTATAGATACCAGCTTTACAACATGTTCCACAGCCTATAGATACCAGCTTTACAACATGTTCCACAGTCTATAGATACCAGCTTTACAACATGTTCCACAGTCTATAGATACCAGCTTTACAACATGTTCCACAGTCTATAGATACCAGCTTTACAACATGTTCCACAGTCTATAGATACCAGCTTTACAACATGTTCCACAGCCTATAGATACCAGCTTTACAACAGGAGAAACAACAACATGTCCCACAGCCTATAGATTCCAGCTTTACAACATGTTCCACAGTCTATAGATACCAGCTTTACAACATGTTCCACAACCTATAGATTCCAGCTTTACAACATGTTCCACAGCCTATAGATACCAGCTTTACAACATGTTCCACAGTATATAGATACCAGCTTTACAACAGGAGATACAACAACACGTTCCACAGCCTACAGATACCAGCTTTACAACATGTTCCACAGTCTATAGGTACCAGCTTTACAACATGTTCCACAGCCTATAGATTCCAGCTTTACAACATGTTCCACAGTCTATAGATACCAGCTTTACAACAAATTCCACAACCTATAGATACCAGCTTTACAACATGTTCCACAGTCTATAGATACCAGCTTTACAACATGTTCCACAGTCTATAGATACCAGCTTTACAACATGTTCCACAGCCTACCAGATAGCCTATAGATGACAGCTTTACAACATGTTCCACAGTCTATAGATACCAGCTTTACAACAGGAGATACAACAACACGTTCCACAGCCTATAGATACCAGCTTTACAACATGTTCCACAGTCTATAGGTACCAGCTTTACAACATGTTCCACAGTCTATAGATACCAGCTTTATGTTCCACATTATATAGATACCAGCTTTACAACATGTTCAGTCTATAGATACCAGCTTTACAACATGTTCCACAGTCTATAGATACCAGCTTTACAACATGTTCCACAGTCTATAGATACCAGCTTTACAACATGTTCCACAGTCTATAGATACCAGCTTTACAACATGTTCCACAGCCTATAGATACCAGCTTTACAACATGTTCCACAGCCTATAGATACCAGCTTTACAACATGTTCCACTGCCTATAGATACCAGCTTTACAACATGTTCCACAGCCTATAGATACCAGCTTTACAACATGTTCCACAGTCTATAGATACCAGCTTTACAACATGTTCCTATAGATACATTTACAACAGGAGATAAAACAACATGTTCCACAGCCTATAGACCAGCTTTACAACATGTTCCACAGTCTATAGATACCAGCTTTACAACATGTTCCACAGCCTATAGATACCAGCTTTACAACAGGAGATACAACAACATGTTCCACAGCCTATAGATACCAGCTTTACAACATGTTCCACAGTCTATAGATACCAGATTTACAACATGTTCCAGAGCCTATAGATAACAGCTTTACAACACGTTCCACAGCCTATAGATACCAGCTTTACAACATGTTCCACTGCCTATAGATACCAGCTTTACAACATGTTCCACTGCCTATAGATACCAGCTTTACAACATGTTCCAGTCTATAGATACCAGCTTTACAACAGGAGAAACAACAACATTTTCCACAGCCTATAGATACCAGCTTTTACAACATGTTCCACAGTCTATAGATACCAGCTTTACAACAGGAGATACAACAACATGTCCACAGCCTATAGATTCCAGCTTTACAACATGTTCCACAGTCTATAGATACCAGCTTTACAACATGTTCCACAACCTATAGATACCAGCTTTACAACATGTTCCACAGTCTATAGATACCAGCTTTACAACAAGTTCCACGGTCTATAGATACCAGCTTTACAACATGTTCCACAGCCTATAGATACCAGCTTTACAACATGTTCCACAGTCTATAGATACCAGCTTTACAACATGTTCCACAGCCTATAGATACCAGCTTTACAACATGTTCCACAGCCTATAGATACAGCTTTACAACATGTTCCACAGTCTATAGATACCAGCTTTACAACATGTTCCACAGTCTATAGGTACCAGCTTTACAACATGTTCCACAGTCTATAGATACCAGCTTTACAAAATGTTCCACATTCTATAGATACCAGCTTTACAACATGTTCCACTGCCTATAGATACCAGCTTTACAACATGTTCCACAGCCTATAGATACCAGCTTTACAACATGTTCCACAGTCTATAGATACCAGCTTTACAACAGGAGATACAACAACATGTTCCACAGCCTATAGATACCAAATTTACAACAGGAGATAAAACAACATGTTCCACAGCCTATAGATTCCAGCTTTACAACATGTTCCACAGTCTATAGATACCAGCTTTACAACATGTTCCACAGCCTATAGATACCAGCTTTACAACATGTTCCACAGCCTATAGATACCAGCTTTACAACAGGAGATACAACAACATGTTCCACAGCCTATAGATACCAGCTTTACAACATGTTCCACAGTCTATAGATACCAGCTTTACAACATGTTCCACAGTCTATAGATAACAGCTTTACAACACGTTCCACAGCCTATAGATACCAGCTTTACAACATGTTCCACTGCCTATAGATACCAGCTTTACAACATGTTCCACTGCCTATAGATACCAGCTTTACAACATGTTCCACAGTCTATAGATACCAGCTTTACAACAGGAGAAACAACAACATTTTCCACAGCCTATAGATACCAGCTTTTACAACAACATGTTCCACAGTCTATAGATACCAGCTTTACAACAGGAGATACAACAACATGTCCACAGCCTATAGATTCCAGCTTTACAACATGTTCCACAGTCTATAGATACCAGCTTTACAACATGTTCCACAACCTATAGATTCCAGCTTTACAACATGTTCCACAGTCTATAGATACCAGCTTTACAACAAGTTCCACAGTCTATAGATACCAGCTTTACAACATGTTCCACAGCCTATAGATACCAGCTTTACAACATGTTCCACAGCCTATAGATGCCAGCTTTACAACATGTTCCACAGTCTATAGATACCAGCTTTACAACAGGAGATACAACAACACGTTCCACAGCCTATAGATACCAGCTTTACAACATGTTCCACAGTCTATATACCAGCTTTACAACATGTTCCACAGTCTATAGATACCAGCTTTACAAAATGTTCCACATTCTATAGATACCAGCTTTACAACATGTTCCACAGCCTATAGATACCAGCTTTACAACATGTTCCACAGTCTATAGATACCAGCTTTACAACAGATACAACAACATGTTCCACAGCCTATAGATTCCAGCTTTACAACATGTTCCACAGTCTATAGATACCGGCTTTACAACATGTTCCACAACCTATAGATACCAGCTTTACAACATGTTCCACAGTCTATAGATACCAGCTTTACAACATGTTCCACAGTCTATAGATACCAGCTTTACAACATGTTCCACAGCCTATAGATACCAGCTTTACAACATGTTCCACAGCCTATAGATGCCAGCTTTACAACATGTTCCACAGTCTATAGATGCCAGCTTTACAACATGTTCCACAGTATATAGATACCAGCTTTACAACAGGAGATACAACAACACGTTCCACAGCCTACAGATACCAGCTTTACAACATGTTCCACAGTCTATAGGTACCAGCTTTACATCATGTTCCACAGTCTATAGATACCAGCTTTACAACATGTTCCACAGTCTATAGATACCAGCTTTACAACATGTTCCACATTCTATAGATACCAGCTTTACAACATGTTCCACAGTCTATAGATACCAGCTTTACAACATGTTCCACAGTCTATAGATACCAGCTTTACAACATGTTCCACAGTCTATAGATACCAGCTTTACAACATGTCCCACAGTCTATAGATGCCAGCTTTACAACATGTTCCACAGCCTATAGATACCAGCTTTACAACATGTTCCACAGTCTATAGATACCAGCTTTACAACATGTTCCACATTCTATAGATACCAGCTTTACAACATGTTCCACAGCCTATAGATACCAGCTTTACAACATGTTCCACAGTCTATAGATACCAGCTTTACAACATGTTCCACAGCCTATAGATACCAGCTTTTACAACAACATGTTCCACAGTCTATAGATACCAGCTTTACAACATGTCCACAGCCTATAGATTCCAGCTTTACAACATGTTCCACAGTCTATAGATACCAGCTTTACAACATGTTCCACAACCTATAGATACCAGCTTTACAACATGTTCCACAGTCTATAGATACCAGCTTTACAACAAGTTCCAGGTCTATAGATACCAGCTTTACAACATGTTCCACAGCCTATAGATACCAGCTTTACAACATGTTCCACAGTCTATAGATACCAGCTTTACAACATGTTCCACAGCCTATAGATACCAGCTTTACAACATGTTCCACAGCCTATAGATACCAGCTTTACAACATGTTCCACAGTATATAGATACCAGCTTTACAACATGTTCCACAGTCTATAGGTACCAGCTTTACATCATGTTCCACAGTCTATAGATACCAGCTTTACAAAATGTTCCACATTCTATAGATACCAGCTTTACAACATGTTCCACAGCCTATAGATACCAGCTTTACAACATGTTCCACAGCCTATAGATACCAGCTTTACAACATGTTCCACAGTCTATAGATACCAGCTTTACAACAGGAGATACAACAACATGTTCCACAGCCTATAGATACCAGCTTTACAACAGGAGATACAACAACATGTTCCACAGCCTATAGATTCCAGCTTTACAACATGTTCCACAGTCTATAGATACCAGCTTTACAACATGTTCCACAGCCTATAGATACCAGCTTTACAACATGTTCCACAGCCTATAGATACCAGCTTTACAACAGGAGATACAACAACATGTTCCACAGCCTATAGATACCAGCTTTACAACATGTTCCACAGTCTATAGATACCAGCTTTACAACATGTTCCACAGTCTATAGATACCAGCTTTACAACACGTTCCACAGCCTATAGATACCAGCTTTACAACATGTTCCACTGCCTATAGATACCAGCTTTACAACATGTTCCACAGTCTATAGGTACCAGCTTTACAACATGTTCCACAGTCTATATATACCAGCTTTACAACAGGAGAAACAACAACATTTTCCACAGCCTACAGATACCAGCTTTACAACAGGAGATACAACAACATGTTCCACAGTCTATAGATACCAGCTTTACAACAGGAGATACAACAACATGTCCCACAGCCTATAGATACCAGCTTTACACCATGTTCCACAGTCTATAGATACCAGCTTTACAACAAGTTCCAAAGTCTATAGATACCAGCTTTACAACATGTTCCACAGCCTATAGATACCAGCTTTACAACATGTTCCACAGCCTATAGATGCCAGCTTTACAACATGTTCCAGCCTATAGATACCAGCTTTACAACATGTTCCACAGATACCAGCTTTACAACATGTTCCACAGCCTATAGATGACAGCTTTACAACATGTTCCACAGTCTATAGATACCAGCTTTACAACAGGAGATACAACAACACGTTCCACAGCCTACAGATACCAGCTTTACAACATGTTCCACAGTCTATAGGTACCAGCTTTACATCATGTTCCACAGTCTATAGATACCAGCTTTACAAAATGTTCCACATTCTATAGATACCAGCTTTACAACATGTTCCATTTTCTATAGATACCAGCTTTACAACATGTTCCACAGTCTATAGATACCAGCTTTACAACAGGAGATACAACAACATGTCCCACGGCCTATAGATTCCAGCTTTACAACATGTTCCACAGTCTATAGATACCAGCTTTACAACATGTTCCACAACCTATAGATACCAGCTTTACAACATGTTCCACAGTCTATAGATACCAGCTTTACAACAAGTTCCAGTCTATAGATACCAGCTTTACAAAATGTTCCACAGCCTATAGATACCAGCTTTACAACATGTTCCACAGCCTATAGATACCAGCTTTACAACATGTTCCACAGCCTATAGATGACAGCTTTACAACATGTTCCACAGTATATAGATACCAGCTTTACAACAGGAGATACAACAACACGTTCCACAGCCTACAGATACCAGCTTTACAACATGTTCCACAGTCTATAGGTACCAGCTTTACATCATGTTCCACAGTCTATAGATACCAGCTTTACAAAATGTTCCACATTCTATAGATACCAGCTTTACAACATGTTCCACAGTCTATAGATACCAGCTTTACAACATGTTCCACAGTCTATAGATACCAGCTTTACAACATGTTCCACAGTCTATAGATACCAGCTTTACAACATGTTCCACAGTCTATAGATACCAGCTTTACAACATGTCCCAGAGTCTATAGATGCCAGCTTTACAACATGTTCCACAGCCTATAGATACCAGCTTTACAACATGTTCCACAGTCTATAGATACCAGCTTTACAACATGTTCTACAGCCTATAGATACCAGCTTTACAACATGTTCCACAGTCTATAGATACCAGCTTTACAACATGTTCCACAGCCTATAGATACCAGCTTTACAACATGTTCCACAGCCTATAGATACCAGCTTTACAACATGTTCCACAGTCTATAGATACCAGCTTTACAACAGGAATACAACAACATGTTCCACAGCCTATAGATACCAGCTTTACAACATGTTCCACAGTCTATAGATACCAGATTTTACAACAACATGTTCCACAGCCTATAGATACCAGCTTTACAACATGTTCCACAGTCTATAGATACCAGATTTACAACATGTTCCAGAGCCTATAGATAACAGCTTTACAACATGTTCCACAGCCTATAGATACCAGCTTTACAACATGTTCCACAGCCTATAGATACCAGCTTTACAACATGTTCCACAGCCTATAGATACCAGCTTTACAACATGTTCCACAGTATATAGATACCAGCTTTACAACATGTTCCACAGCCTACAGATACCAGCTTTACAACATGTTCCACAGTCTATAGGTACCAGCTTTACAACATGTTCCACAGTCTATAGATACCAGCTTTACAACATGTTCCACATTCTATAGATACCAGCTTTACAACATGTTCCACAGTCTATAGATACCAGCTTTACAACATGTTCCACAGTCTATAGATACCAGCTTTACAACATGTTCCACAGTCTATAGATACCAGCTTTACAACATGTTCCAGAGTCTATAGATACCAGCTTTACAACATGTCCCACAGTCTATAGATGCCAGCTTTACAACATGTTCCACAGCCTATAGATACCAGCTTTACAACATGTTCCACAGTCTATAGATACCAGCTTTACAACATGTTCCACAGCCTATAGATACCATACAACACGTTCCACAGCCTATAGATACCAGCTTTACAACATGTTCCACAGTCTATAGATACCAGCTTTACAACATGTTCCACAGCCTATAGATACCAGCTTTACAACATGTTCCACAGTCTATAGATACCAGCTTTACAACAGGAGATACAACAACATGTTAAACAGCCTATAGATACCAGCTTTACAACATGTTCCACAGTCTATAGATACCAGATTTACAACATGTTCCACAGCCTATAGATACCAGCTTTACAACATGTTCCACAGCCTATAGATACCAGCTTTACAACATGTTCCACAGTCTATAGATACCAGCTTTACAACATGTTCCACAGCCTATAGATACCAGCTTTACAACATGTTCCACAGTCTATAGATACCAGCTTTACAACATGTTCCACAGCCTATAGATACCAGCTTTACAACAGGAGATACAACAACATGTTCCACAGCCTATAGATACCAAATTTACAACAGGAGATAAAACAACATGTTCCACAGCCTATAGATTCCAGCTTTACAACATGTTCCACAGTCTATAGATACCAGCTTTACAACATGTTCCACAGCCTATAGATACCAGCTTTACAACATGTTCCACAGCCTATAGATACCAGCTTTACAACAGGAGATACAACAACATGTTCCACAGCCTATAGATACCAGCTTTACAACATGTTCCACAGTCTATAGATACCAGATTTACAACATGTTCCAGAGCCTATAGATAACAGCTTTACAACACGTTCCACAGCCTATAGATACCAGCTTTACAACATGTTCCACTGCCTATAGATACCAGCTTTACAACATGTTCCACTGCCTATAGATACAAGCTTTACAACATGTTCCACAGCCTATATATACCAGCTTTACAACATGTTCCACAGTCTATAGATACCAGCTTTACAACAGGAGAAACAACAACATGTCCCACAGCCTATAGATTCCAGCTTTACAACATGTTCCACAGTCTATAGATACCAGCTTTACAACATGTTCCACAACCTATAGATTCCAGCTTTACAACATGTTCCACAGTCTATAGATACCAGCTTTACAACAAGTTCCACAGTCTATAGATACCAGCTTTACAACATGTTCCACAGCCTATAGATACCAGCTTTACAACATGTTCCACAGTCTATAGATACCAGCTTTACAACATGTTCCACAGCCTATAGATACCAGCTTTACAACATGTTCCACAGTCTATAGATACCAGCTTTACAACATGTTCCACAGCCTATAGATACCAGCTTTACAACATGTTCCACAGCCTATAGATGCCAGCTTTACAACATGTTCCACAGTCTATAGATACCAGCTTTACAACAGGAGATACAACAACATGTTCCACAGCCTATAGATACCAGCTTTACAACATGTTCCACAGTCTATAGATACCAGCTTTACAACATGTTCCACAGTCTATAGATACCAGCTTTACAACATGTTCCACAGCCTATAGATACCAGCTTTACAACATGTTCCACAGCCTATAGATACCAGCTTTACAACATGTTCCACAGTCTATAGATACCAGCTTTACAACATGTTCCACAGCCTATAGATACCAGCTTTACAACATGTTCCACAGTCTATAGATACCAGCTTTACAACATGTTCCACAGCCTATAGATACCAGCTTTACAACATGTTCCACAGTCTATAGATACCAGCTTTACAACATATTCTACAGCCTATAGATACCAGCTTTACAACATGTTCCACAGCCTATAGATACCAGCTTTACAACATGTTCCACAGTCTATAGATACCAGCTTTACAACATGTTCCACAGCCTATAGATACCAGCTTTTACAACAACATGTTCCACAGCCTATAGATACCAAATTTACAACAGGAGATAAAACAACATGTTCCACAGCCTATAGATTCCAGCTTTGCAACATGTTCCACAGTCTATAGATACCAGCTTTACAACAAATTCCACAACCTATAGATACCAGCTTTACAACATGTTCCACAGCCTATAGATACCAGCTTTACAACAGGAGATACAACAACACGTTCCACAGCCTATAGATACCAGCTTTACAACATGTTCCACAGTCTATAGATACCAGCTTTACAACATGTTCCAGAGCCTATAGATAACAGCTTTACAACATGTTCCACAGCCTATAGATACCAGCTTTACAACATGTTCCACTGCCTATAGATACCAGCTTTACAACATGTTCCACTGCCTATAGATACAGCTTTACAACATGTTCCACAGCCTATATATACCAGCTTTACAACATGTTCCACAGTCTATAGATACCAGCTTTTACAACAACATGTTCCACAGCCTATAGATTCCAGCTTTACAACATGTTCCACAGTCTATAGATACCAGCTTTACAACATGTTCCACAACCTATAGATACCAGCTTTACAACATGTTCCACAGTCTATAGATACCAGCTTTACAACAAGTTCCACAGTCTATAGATACCAGCTTTACAACATGTTCCACAGCCTATAGATACCAGCTTTACAACATGTTCCACAGTCTATAGATACCAGCTTTACAACATGTTCCACAGTCTATAGATACCAGCTTTACAACATGTTCCACAGTCTATAGATACCAGCTTTACAACATGTTCCACAGCCTATATATACCAGCTTTACAACATGTTCCACAGCCTATAGATGACAGCTTTACAACATGTTCCACAGTATATAGATACCAGCTTTACAACAGGAGATACAACAACACGTTCCACAGCCTACAGATACCAGCTTTACAACATGTTCCACAGTCTATAGATACCAGATTTACAACATGTCCCAGAGTCTATAGATGCCAGCTTTACAACATGTTCCACAGCCTATAGATACCAGCTTTACAACATGTTCCACAGTCTATAGATACCAGCTTTACAACATGTTCTACAGCCTATAGATACCAGCTTTACAACATGTTCCACAGCCTAGATACCAGCTTTACAACATGTTCCACAGTCTATAGACTTTACAACAGATACAACAACATGTTCCACAGCCTATAGATACCAAATTTACAACAGGAGATAAAACAACATGTTCCACAGCCTATAGATACCAGCTTTACAACATGTTCCACAGTCTATAGATACCAGCTTTACAACATGTTCCACAGCCTATAGATACCAGCTTTACAACAGGAGATACAACAACATGTTCCACAGCCTATAGATACCAGCTTTACAACATGTTCCACAGTCTATAGATACCAGATTTACAACATGTTCCAGAGCCTATAGATACCAGCTTTACAACATGTTCCACTGCCTATAGATACCAGCTTTACAACATGTTCCACTGCTTATAGATACAAGCTTTACAACATGTTCCACAGCCTATATATACCAGCTTTACAACATGTTCCACAGTCTATAGATACCAGCTTTACAACAGGAGAAACAACAACATTTTCCACAGTCTATAGATACCAGCTTTACAACAGGAGATACAACAACATGTCCCACAGCCTATAGATACCAGCTTTACAACAGGAGATACAACAACATGTTCCACAGCCTATAGATTCCAGCTTTACAACATGTTCCACAGTCTATAGATACCAGCTTTACAACATGTTCCACAACCTATAGATACCAGCTTTACAACATGTTCCACAGTCTATAGATACCAGCTTTACAACAAGTTCCACGGTCTATAGATACCAGCTTTACAAAATGTTCCACAGCCTATAGATACCAGCTTTACAACATGTTCCACAGTCTATAGATACCAGCTTTACAACATGTTCCACAGCCTATATATACCAGCTTTACAACATGTTCCACAGCCTATAGATGACAGCTTTACAACATGTTCCACAGTCTATAGATACCAGCTTTACAACATGTTCCACAGTCTATAGACCAGCTTTACATCATGTTCCACAGTCTATAGATACCAGCTTTACAAAATGTTCCACATTCTATAGATACAGCTTTACAACATGTTCCACTGCCTATAGATACCAGCTTTACAACATGTTCCACAGCCTATATATACCAGCTTTACAACATGTTCCACAGTCTATAGAAACCAGCTTTACAACATGTTCCACAGTCTATAGATAACAGCTTTACAACAGGAGATACAACATGTTCCACAGCCTATAGATACCAGCTTTACAACATGTTCCACAGTCTATAGATACCAGCTTTACAACATGTTCCACAGCCTATAGATACCAGCTTTACAACATGTTCCACAGCCTATAGATACCAGCTTTACAACAGGAGATACAACAACATGTTCCACAGCCTATAGATACCAGCTTTACAACATGTTTCACAGTCTATAGATACCAGATTTACAACATGTTCCACAGTCTATAGATAACAGCTTTACAACACGTTCCACAGCCTATAGATACCAGCTTTACAACATGTTCCACTGCCTATAGATACCAGCTTTACAACATGTTCCACTGCCTATAGATACCAGCTTTACAACATGTTCCACAGTCTATAGATACCAGCTTTACAACAGGAGAAACAACAACATTTTCCACAGCCTATAGATACCAGCTTTACAACAGGAGTACAACCATGTTCCACAGTCTATAGATACCAGCTTTACAACAGGAGATACAACAACAGCCTATAGATACCAGCTTTACAACATGTTCCACAGTCTATAGATACCAGCTTTACAACATGTTCCACAACCTATAGATACCAGCTTTACAACATGTTCCACAGTCTATAGATACCAGCTTTACAACAAGTTCCACGGTCTATAGATACCAGCTTTACAAAATGTTCCACAGCCTATAGATACCAGCTTTACAACATGTTCCACAGCCTATATATACCAGCTTTACAACATGTTCCACAGCCTATAGATGACAGCTTTACAACATGTTCCACAGTATATAGATACCAGCTTTACAACAGGAGATACAACAACACGTTCCACAGCCTACAGATACCAGCTTTACAACATGTTCCACAGTCTATAGGTACCAGCTTTACAACATGTTCCACAGTCTATATATACCAGCTTTACAACAGGAGAAACAACAACATTTTCCACAGCCTACAGATACCAGCTTTACAACAGGAGATACAACAACATGTTCCACAGTCTATAGATACCAGCTTTACAACAGGAGATACAACAACATGTCCACGGCCTATAGATTCCAGCTTTACAACATGTTCCACAGTCTATAGATACCAGCTTTACAACATGTTCCACAACCTATAGATACCAGCTTTACAACATGTTCCACAGTCTATAGATACCAGCTTTACAACAAGTTCCACGGTCTATAGATACCAGCTTTACAAAATGTTCCACAGCCTATAGATACCAGCTTTACAACATGTTCCACAGCCTATATATACCAGCTTTACAACATGTTCCACAGCCTATAGATGACAGCTTTACAACATGTTCCACAGTATATAGATACCAGCTTTACAACAGGAGATACAACAACACGTTCCACAGCCTACAGATACCAGCTTTACAACATGTTCCACAGTCTATAGGTACCAGCTTTACATCATGTTCCACAGTCTATAGATACCAGCTTTACAAAATGTTCCACATTCTATAGATACCAGCTTTACAACATGTTCCACAGTCTATAGATACCAGCTTTACAACATGTTCCACAGTCTATAGATACCAGCTTTACAACATGTTCCACAGTCTATAGATACCAGCTTTACAACATGTTCCACAGTCTATAGATACCAGCTTTACAACATGTCCCAGAGTCTATAGATGCCAGCTTTACAACATGTTCCACAGCCTATAGATACCAGCTTTACAACATGTTCCACAGTCTATAGATACCAGGTTTACAACATGTTCTACAGCCTATAGATACCAGCTTTACAACACATGTTCTTACAACATGTTCCACATTCTATAGATACCAGCTTTACAACATGTTCCACAGTCTATAGATACCAGCTTTACAACATGTTCCACAGTCTATAGATACCAGCTTTACAATATGTTCCACAGTCTATAGATACCAGCTTTACAACATGTTCCACAGTCTATAGATACCATCTTTACAACATGTTCCACAGCCTATAGATACCAGCTTTACAACATGTTCCACAGTCTATAGATACCAGCTTTTACAACATGTTAAACAGCCTATAGATACCAGCTTTACAACATGTTCCACAGTCTATAGATACCAGATTTACAACAGGAGATACAACAACATGTTCCACAGCCTATAGATACCAGCTTTACAACATGTTCCACAGTCTATAGATACCAGATTTACAACATGTTCCAGAGCCTATAGATAACAGCTTTACAACACGTTCCACAGCCTATAGATACCAGCTTTACAACATGTTCCACTGCCTATAGATACCAGCTTTACAATAGGTTCCACAGTCTATAGATACCAGCTTTACAACATGTTCCACAGTCTATAGATACCAGCTTTACAACATGTTCCACAGTCTATAGATACCAGCTTTACAACATGTTCCACAGCCTATAGATACCAGCTTTACAACATGTTCCACAGTCTATAGATACCAGCTTTACAACAGGAGATACAACAACACGTTCCACAGCCTATAGATACCAGCTTTACAACATGTTCCACAGTCTATAGATACCAGCTTTACAACATGTTCCACAGTCTATAGATACCAGCTTTACAACATGTTCCACATTCTATAGATACCAGCTTTACAACATGTTCCACAGTCTATAGATACCAGCTTTACAACATGTTCCACAGTCTATAGATACCAGCTTTACAACATGTTCCACAGTCTATAGATACCAGCTTTACAACATGTTCCACAGTCTATAGATACCAGCTTTACAACACAGTCTATAGATACCAGCTTTACAACATGTTCCACAGCCTATAGATACCAGCTTTACAACATGTTCCACAGTCTATAGATACCAGATTTACAACATGTTCCACAGCCTATAGATACCAGCTTTACAACACGTTCCACAGCCTATAGATACCAGCTTTACAACATGTTCCACTGCCTATAGATACCAGCTTTACAACATGTTCCACAGCCTATATATACCAGCTTTAAAACATGTTCCACAGTCTATAGATACCAGCTTTACAACAGGAGATACAACAACATGTTCCACAGCCTATAGATTCCAGCTTTACAACATGTTCCACAGTCTATAGATACCAGATTTACAACATGTTCCAGAGCCTATAGATAACAGCTTTGTTCCACAGCCTATAGATACCAGCTTTACAACATGTTCCACTGCCTATAGATACCAGCTTTACAACATGTTCCACAGCCTATAGATACCAGCTTTACAACATGTTCCACAGTCTATAGATACCAGCTTTACAACATGTTCCACAGCCTATAGATACCAGCTTTTACAACAACATGTTCCACAGCCTATAGATACCAAATTTACAACAGGAGATAAAACAACATGTTCCACAGCCTATAGATACCAGCTTTACAACATGTTCCACAGTCTATAGATACCAGCTTTACAACATGTTCCACAGCCTATAGATACCAGCTTTACAACATGTTCCACAGCCTATAGATACCAGCTTTACAACAGGAGATACAACAACATGTTCCACAGCCTATAGATACCAGCTTTACAACATGTTCCACAGTCTATAGATACCAGATTTACAACATGTACCAGAGCCTATAGATAACAGCTTTACAACACGTTCCACAGCCTATAGATACCAGCTTTACAACATGTTCCACTGCCTATAGATACCAGCTTTACAACATGTTCCACTGCCTATAGATACCAGCTTTACAACATGTTCCACAGCCTATATATACCAGCTTTAAAACATGTTCCACAGTCTATAGATACCAGCTTTACAACAGGAGATACAACAACATGTTCCACAGCCTATAGATTCCAGCTTTACAACATGTTCCACAGTCTATAGATACCAGCTTTACAACATGTTCCACAGTCTATAGATACCAGCTTTACAACATGTTCCACATTCTATAGATACCAGCTTTACAACACGTTCCACATTCTATAGATACCAGCTTTACAACATGTTCCACAGCCTATAGATACCAGCTTTACAACATGTTCCACAGTCTATAGATACCAGCTTTACAACAGGAGATACAACAACACGTTCCACAGCCTATAGATACCAGCTTTACAACATGTTCCACAGTCTATAGATACCAGCTTTACAACATGTTCCACAGCCTATATATACCAGCTTTACAACATGTTCCACAGCCTATAGATGACAGCTTTACAACATGTTCCACAGTCTATAGATACCAGCTTTACAACAGGAGATACAACAACACGTTCCACAGCCTATAGATACCAGCTTTACAACATGTTCCACAGTCTATAGATACCAGCTTTACAACATGTTCCACAGTCTATAGATACCAGATTTACAACATGTTCCACAGCCTATAGATACCAGCTTTACAACACGTTCCACAGCCTATAGATACCAGCTTTACAACATGTTCCACTGCCTATAGATACCAGCTTTACAACATGTTCCACAGCCTATATATACCAGCTTTAAAACATGTTCCACAGTCTATAGATACCAGCTTTACAACAGGAGATACAACAACATGTTCCACAGCCTATAGATACCAAATTTACAACAGGAGATAAAACAACATGTTCCACAGCCTATAGATTCCAGCTTTACAACATGTTCCACAGTCTATAGATACCAGCTTTACAACATGTTCCACAGCCTATAGATACCAGCTTTACAACAGGAGATACAACAACATGTTCCACAGCCTATAGATACCAGCTTTACAACATGTTCCACAGTCTATAGATACCAGATTTACAACATGTTCCAGAGCCTATAGATAACAGCTTTACAACACGTTCCACAGCCTATAGATACCAGCTTTACAACATGTTCCACAGCCTATAGATACCAGCTTTACAACATGTTCCACTGCCTATACATACCAGCTTTACAACATGTTCCACAGTCTATAGATACCAGCTTTACAACAGGAGAAACAACAACATTTTCCACAGCCTATAGATACCAGCTTTACAACAGGAGATACAACAACATGTTCCACAGTCTATAGATACCAGCTTTACAACAGGAGATACAACAACATGTCCACAGCCTATAGATTCCAGCTTTACAACATGTTCCACAGTCTATAGATACCAGCTTTACAACATGTTCCACAACCTATAGATACCAGCTTTACAACATGTTCCACGGTCTATAGATACCAGCTTTACAACAAGTTCCACGGTCTATAGATACCAGCTTTACAAAATGTTCCACAGCCTATAGATACCAGCTTTACAACATGTTCCACAGTCTATAGATACCAGCTTTACAACATGTTCCACAGCCTATATATACCAGCTTTACAACATGTTCCACAGCCTATAGATGACAGCTTTACAACATGTTCCACAGTATATAGATACCAGCTTTACAACATGTTCCACAGTCTATAGGTACCAGCTTTACATCATGTTCCACAGTCTATAGATACCAGCTTTACAAAATGTTCCACATTCTATAGATACCAGCTTTACAACATGTTCCACTGCCTATAGATACCAGCTTTACAACATGTTCCACAGCCTATATATACCAGCTTTACAACATGTTCCACAGTCTATAGATACCAGCTTTACAACAGGAGATACAACAACATGTTCCACAGCCTATAGATACCAAATTTACAACAGGAGATAAAACAACATGTTCCACAGCCTATAGATTCCAGCTTTACAACATGTTCCACAGTCTATAGATACCAGCTTTACAACATGTTCCACAGCCTATAGATACCAGCTTTAGAACATGTTCCACAGCCTATAGATACCAGCTTTACAACAGGAGATACAACAACATGTTCCACAGCCTATAGATACCAGCTTTACAACATGTTCCACAGTCTATAGATACCAGATTTACAACATGTTCCACAGTCTATAGATAACAACAACATGTTCCACAGCCTATAGATACCAGCTTTACAACATGTTCCACCTATAGATACCAGCTTTACAACATGTTCCACTGCCTATAGATACCAGCTTTACAACATGTTCCACAGTCTATAGATACCAGCTTTACAACATGTTCCACAGCCTATATATACCAGCTTTACAACATGTTCCACAGCCTATAGATGACAGCTTTACAACAGGAGAAACAACAACATTTTCCACAGCCTATAGATACCAGCTTTACAACAGGAGATACAACAACATGTTCCACAGTCTATAGATACCAGCTTTACAACAGGAGATACAACAACATGTTCCACAGCCTATAGATTCCAGCTTTACAACATGTTCCACAGTCTATAGATACCAGCTTTACAACATGTTCCACAACCTATAGATACCAGCTTTACAACATGTTCCACAGTCTATAGATACCAGCTTTACAACAAGTTGTCTATAGATACCCACAAAATGTTCCACAGCCTATAGATACCAGCTTTACAACATGTTCCACAGCCTATATATACCAGCTTTACAACATGTTCCACAGCCTATAGATGACAGCTTTACAACATGTTCCACAGTATATAGATACCAGCTTTACAACAGGAGATACAACAACACGTTCCACAGCCTACAGATACCAGCTTTACAACATGTTCCACAGTCTATAGGTACCAGCTTTACAACATGTTCCACAGTCTATATATACCAGCTTTACAACAGGAGAAACAACAACATGTTCCACAGTCTATAGATACCAGCTTTACAACAGGAGAAACAACAACATTTTCCACAGTCTATAGATACCAGCTTTACAACAGGAGATACAACAACATGTCCCACGGCCTATAGATTCCAGCTTTACAACATGTTCCACAGTCTATAGATACCAGCTTTACAACATGTTCCACAACCTATAGATACCAGCTTTACAACATGTTCCACAGTCTATAGATACCAGCTTTACAACAAGTTCCACGGTCTATAGATACCAGCTTTACAAAATGTTCCACAGCCTATAGATTCCAGCTTTGCAACATGTTCCACAGTCTATAGATACCAGCTTTACAACAAATTCCACAACCTATAGATACCAGCTTTACAACATGTTCCACAGTATATAGATACCAGCATTACAACAGGAGATACAACAACACGTTCCACAGCCTACAGATACCAGCTTTACAACATGTTCCACAGTCTATAGGTACCAGCTTTACAACATGTTCCACAGTCTATAGATACCAGCTTTACAAAATGTTCCACATTCTATAGATACCAGCTTTACAACATGTTCCACAGTCTATAGATACCAGCTTTACAACATGTTCCACAGTCTATAGATACCAGCTTTACAACATGTTCCACAGTCTATAGATACCAGCTTTACAACATGTTCCACAGTCTATAGATACCAGCTTTACAACATGTCCCAGAGTCTATAGATGCCAGCTTTACAACATGTTCCACAGCCTATAGATACCAGCTTTACAACATGTTCCACAGTCTATAGATACCAGGTTTACAACATGTTCTACAGCCTATAGATACCAGCTTTACAACATGTTCCACAGTCTATAGATACCAGCTTTACAACATGTTCCACATTCTATAGATACCAGCTTTACAACATGTTCCACAGTCTATAGATACCAGCTTTACAACATGTTCCACAGTCTATAGATACCAGCTTTACAATATGTTCCACAGTCTATAGATACCAGCTTTACAACATGTTCCACAGTCTATAGATACCAGCTTTACAACATGTTCCACAGCCTATAGATACCAGCTTTACAACATGTTCCACAGTCTATAGATACCAGCTTTACAACAGGAGATACAACATGTTCCACAGCCTATAGATACCAGCTTTACAACATGTTCCACAGTCTATAGATAACAGCTTTACAACAGGAGATACAACATGTTCCACAGCCTATACATACCAGCTTTACAACATGTTCCACAGTCTATAGATACCAGCTTTACAACATGTCCCACAGTCTATAGATACCAGCTTTACAACATGTTCCACAGCCTATACATACCAGCTTTATGTTCCAGCTATAGATACCAGCTTTACAACATGTTGTTCCACATGCAGTCTATAGATACCAGCTTTACAATATGTTCCACAGTCTATAGATACCAGCTTTACGACATGTTCCACAGTCTATAGATACCAGCTTTACAATAGGTTCCACAGTCTATAGATACCAGCTTTACAACATGTTCCACAGTCTATAGATACCAGCTTTACAACATGTTCCACAGTCTATAGATACCAGCTTTACAGGAGGGTTGTATTATTGAGAGTTCCCCTTTCATATTTGAATAGGTACTTTTTTCAATTGAATCTTTCGAGTCATGTACTGATCTCCATTATGGATGAACGGCAGTAGAGAAGGATTTGAAACATAGTGCTTTACTTTTAGAGGTAAGGGTCTCTGCCATGGCCACCTCATCATCCCCAGCTTCGAATCAGAGTATGTAGCTGAACACTGTATGCTAGAAACACTTGGTTTGTTATTTTAACTAAAACATAACCAATCTTTGTTAAACATTAAACATTTTTTGTTGTTGCATGGATTCCACAACGTGGTTAGCTTTTAACAGCTAGGATCACTATTTCTTGTTCTGGAATCCTGCTTAACTGACAGGTTTAAGACTGCTTGAAAGAGCCGCTAACCTAGCTAAGCTGCTAGCAGTCGAGGGAGCCCTGTTTGTCTGGAGTACTACATTAACGGTTCCAGTGCTGTAGGACCTGTATCTACTACGCTTTGTTTTCGGGACAGATTATAGGCTTGAGGTGGCTTCCTTGATCACGCAGGTCGCCAGCCTAAATAAGAAACTGGGGAAAGCACAGAGTGGCATGTTGACCTTTTCTACGCTGCCTGATTGGCGTTTTCGCTTGTTGAATGCATCTACGCCTTGGCGTTTGACGTTATCCGACTGTCCGGTTCGTTCACCAGGGGAGTCATCTCCTGCCTCTCCTCCCCCATCTGATAGTGGAGTCAAAGGAGCACAGAAAGAGGAGCATGACAATCAACGATGGTCACATGTCAGTAGCCTTGGAAGCCGAAGACAGTGGCTTCCCGCAAAGCAGTCTACACTCTCAACAAAGCACTTGGAGTGTGTAACGGAATTCCTCTTCTTCAGAGGTGGAGTAGCACGGATCAGACCAATGTGCAGCGTGGTAAGTGTCCATAATGATATATTTAATAAATCAACAGAACACTGAACAAAATAACAAAAGTACAAACAAACAACCGAAACAGTCCCGTATGGTGAAAACACTAACACAGGATACAACCACCCACAAAACACAATAGAAAACAGGCTGCCTAAATATGGCTCCCAACGACTGACACCTGCCTCTAATTGACAATCATACTAGGCCAAACACATAGAAATATAACAACAGAACAAAACATTGAAAAACAACACAGAATGCCCACACCAACTTACGCCCTGACCAACTAAAATTAAGACATAAAAAAGGAACTAGGGTCAGAACGTGACAGAGTGGATTCAAACAAGGAACTATTCGCCGCCCTTCCTTCGTCGCCGGGGGTACCTGAGTCTGCGGCCGCTGATACCTACTCCTACTCCTTCTCCTACTCCTACTCCTACTCCAACTCCTACTCCTACTCCTACTCCTACTCCTTCTCCTACTCCTACTCCTACTCCTTCTCCTACTCCTACTCCTACTCCTACTCCTTCTCCTACTCCTACTCCTACTCCTTCTCCTACTCCTCCTACTCCTTCTCCTACTCCTACTCCTACTCCTACTCCTCCTACTCCCTCCTCTCCTACTCCTACTCCTACTCCTACTCCTACTCCTCCTCCTCCTCTCCTTCTCCTACTCCTACTCCTACTCCTTCTCCTACTCCTACTCCCTTCTCCTACTCCCTACTCCTACTCCTTCTCCTACTCCTACTCCTTCTCCTACTCCTCCCTCCTCCTACTCCTTCTCCTCTCCTACTCCTCCTACTCCTTCTCCTACTCCTACTCCCTTACTCCTACTCCTTCTCAAACTCCTACTCCTCCTACTCCTTCTCCTACTCCAAACTCCTCTCCTACTCCTTCTCTACTCCTACCCTCCTCCTACTCCTCCTTCTCAAACTCCTACTCCCAAACTCTCCTCTCCTTCTCCCTCTCCCTCCTTCTCAAACTCCTACTCCTTCTCCTACTCCTCCTACTCCTACTCCTACTCCTTCTCCTACTCCTACTCCCTCCTACTCCTACTCCTTGTCCTCCTACTCCTACTCCTACTCCTTCTCCTACTCCTACTCCTTCTCCTACTCCTACTCCTTCTCCTACTCCTACTCCTACTCCTCCTACTCCTACTCCTACTCCTTCTCCTACTCCTACTCCTACTCCTACTCCTACTCCTTCTCCTACTCCTACTCCTACTCCTACTCCTACTCCTACTCCCTCCTACTCCTACTCCTACTCCTTCTCCCTACTCCTACTCCTACTCCTACTCCTACTCCTACTCCTACTCCTACTCCTACTCCTACTCCTACTCCTTCTCCTACTCCTACTCCCTTGTCCTACTCCTTGTCCTACTCTCTACTCCTTCTCCTACTCCTACTCCTACTCCTACTCCTACTCCTTCTCCTACTCCTACTCCTACTCCTACTCCTACTCCTACTCCTTCTCCTACTCCTACTCCTACTCCTACTCCTACTCCTTCTCCTACTCCTTCTCCTACTCCTACTCCTACTCCTTCTCCTACTCCTACTCCTACTCCTCCTACTCCTACTCCTTCTCCTACTCCTACTCCTTCTCCTCTCCTACTCCTACTCCTTGTCCTACTCCTACTCCTACTCCTACTCCTTCTCCTATTCCTTCTCCTACTCCTACTCCTTGTCCTACTCCTACTCCTACTCCTTCTCCTTGTCCTACTCCTACTCCTACTCCTACTCCTTCTCCTACTATTCCTACTCCTTCTCCTACTCCTACTCCTACTCCTACTCCTTCTCCTACTCCTTCTCCTACTCCTACTCCTACTCCTTCTCCTACTCCTACTCCTACTCCTTGTCCTACTCCTACCTCTCCCTACTCCTACTCCTACTCCTACTCCTACTCCTACTCCTCTCCTACTCCTCTCCTACTCCTACTCCTACTCCTTCCTACTCCTACCTACTCCTTCTCCTACTCCTACTCCTACTCCTACTCCTTCTCCTACTCCTTCTCCTACTCCTACTCCTTCTCCCTCCTACTCCTACTCCTACTCCTACTCCTTCTCCTACTCCTACTCCTACTCCTACTCCTACTCCTTCTCCTTCTCCTACTCCTACTCCTACTCCTACTCCTTCTCCTACTCCTACTCCTTCTCCTACTCCTACTCCTACTCCTTCTCCTACTCCTACTCCTACTCCTTCTCCTACTCCTACTCCTTGTCCTACTCCTACTCCTTCTCCTACTCCTACTCCTACTCCTTGTCCTACTCCTACTCCTACTCCTTCTCCTACTCCTACTCCTTGTCCTACTCCTACTCCTACTCCTACTCCTTCTCCTACTTACCAAGTCTATGTTGAAAACCTTCCATCCCTACTCTGGATCGAGTGGGGCTTCCCCATCTGTCTGGAGGCCTGCACCATCCTGTGAACAATTGGACTGGGCAGATCTCCTTGTCCTTCTCGCCAGCTGTTATTTTGGGCAGCTCCATGATAATAAATGTGACTGTTCCTGGTTCAAAAACACTGTCCTATCCCGGAGCTTGAGTAAATGACATAAGCCGCTCCCAAATGTACTATGCCAGGACATGGACATTGATTCTATCATAGTCCATGAGGTGTTTTAATGACATTATGGAAGTCAACTATGAACAGTTGAAACTGGATTTTAAAAGAGTTGATTGACTCTCTGCTAGACACTAATAAAATACTCATCATATCTGGCCCTGTGCCCTCTCTGAATTGTGGCATTGAATGCTTTAGCAGGATTTTGTTCTCTTCATAAATGGCTATGTGATTATTGCAGCTCAATGGGTGTAACTTTTGTTGATAATTTCCCTACCTTTGGAAACAAACCCTGTTTTATAAGGAGAATGGGATCCACCCATATTATTTGGGTTCCTGGATCCTTTGACAGCATAACAAGGCTGTGTTGGCACAATGACTTATCAATGAGCCAATCCCAGCTCAGCTAATCCCTACCATTGTGTTGCTGAGTCATCGTAATGCTTTAGCAAATCTACATTATACCAGGGGCGTTGATCGACACAATGTAAGGAACCTAATTTATGTTCCTCTAACTGATACCATCAACCCCACCGGCCTTTTTGGGTTGGAGGGTTTGTATTTTGTCCTGTAGTTCATCCAAGATAATTGGAGAGTCCAGTGGGTTCTGGTCATCTTTAACCTCTTGATACTACCCATCCTGGGTCCGGGAGCGTAATCATCAACTGACACTAATTAGCTTAACGCAACGGACATAAATATTACCAGAAAATATTCCTATTCATGAAATCACAGCTTAGTCTTTTGTTAATCACCATGTCATCTCAGATTTTGAAATATGCTTTACAGCCAAAGCAAGACAAGCATTTGTGTAAGTTTATCGATAGCCTAGCATAGCATTATGACTAGCTAGCAGCAGGCAACCTGGTCACGAAAATCAGAAAAGCAATCAAATTAAATCGTTCTCCTTTGATGAGCTTCGGATGTTTCACTCACAAGACTCCCAGTTAGATAGCAAATGTTCCTTTTTTCCCCAAATATTATTTTTGTAGGCGAAACAGCTCCGTTTGTTCTTCACGTTTGGCTGAGAAATCGACCGGAAATTGCTGTCACTACAACGCAGAAAAATATTCCAAATTAGCTCCATAATATCGACAGAAACATGGCAAACGTTTATAATCAATCCTCATGGTGTTTTTCAAATATCTATTCGATAATATATCAACTGGGATTGGTGGCTTCTTAGTAGGATAGAGAGAAACAATGGCCGCATTTGTCCTTTACGCACAAAACACTCTGAGAGACTTCAGCTGACCACTGACGCAATGTTGACGTTCAGGCTCATTTTTTCAAAATAAAAGCCTGAAACTATGTATTGTGACTAGACACATTAGGAAAGCCATAGAAAAAGGAATCTGGTTGATATCTCATTCACTGCTCAATAGAGATGCATAGGAACTCACATCTTTCTAAATAAGAGTCCCTTCCTGATTGGATTTTTCTCAGGCTTTCGCCTGCAATATCAGTTCTGTTATACTCACAGACAATATTTTTACAGTTTTGGAAACTTTAGAGTGTTTTCTATCCTAAACTGTCAATTATAGGCATAATCTAGCATCTTGTCCTGACAAAATAGCCATTTACTTTGGGGACGTTATTTTTCCAAAATGAAAATAGTGCCCCCTAGATTCAAGAGGTTAATTGTCATATTGCAAATGTACATCAAGTCAAGACCCAAGGGTCAAGTTTGGAAAATGTTACTTTTTTTTCAAAAACTTATCACAGCCTTAAGAAAGTGCTCTCTGGACCATTTTTTGAAATTCTTTCGATTTTTTTTGTCAACTATACATGTTTAAGAACTGTATGAACATACTTTGGTCGTATGTTTCTGTCATATATTTTTTAATTGTCCATAAGGCATATGTTTTGTCCATTTGCAACATGATTTCATAGGAAGTCAAAAGTTAAAGTCAAAAGTCAGTGAACCATTGCCAAATGCCATAAGAAATGTCCAAATGCAATATGAAAGTATTGAAAGTGCCAAATCAGGATGTTATGTCCATTTGCCTTGAACGATCATAGGAAGTCAGTTTCTAAACCCAAAAGTCAGTGAACCATGTCCAAATGGCATTTATACTGCCCAAATGATATATAGCCCTATGTTAAGCCATTAATCAACCTAGATGGTCTATTTGACATGCATGAGGAGGGAGAAGTGGGACTCGTCCAAAATGACCAGGGACACCCCCTATTGGATGGGCACGGGTGGGGGGGGGTGCTCCCTACCCAACCGCAGACCCCTCACACCCCTCTAAAGGCATTAAAAATATATATTTTTAATTGCTCTTGGTAAACCTTTCCAATCACCAGGCGCATAGCTGTCCATTTGCAATATATTTCAATGCGCATTTACCATCACGGATTTGACATGCTCAAAAAACAGCAGGAATGTGAAATTGACTGGCACGATGAACTCCATTGCTAGTTGGTGTTGATTTCAGAATGTCAATTTTGTGATGATCTATCACTGTTTAAATATATTGTAAATGGAAAAATCAGCCGGCAAGTCACCGTCCATCAGTCAATTAGATATCATTCTGACACCAAACTGATTCAAACTGACACCACACACACTTTTCCCAACTAGTTTAGAAGCCAATTACCACATATTTCAGAGCAGGCCAAAATTTACAGCGTCTTCAGTTTAATAAAAACATAAAACACGTAGTTACCTTCTAGCTGTGGGTCCAGTTCTGACATTATGTTTAGGTGAGGTGACCCCGAATGCCAAGTTTCGGCTCAATAGACCTAGCAACGGCCTTAATTGGTGCTGAAAATCTTATTTTCCGGGCATTGCTACGGGGTCCTTGAATGAGCTATCAGACAGAAACGTTAGGGTCCGTCTTTATGGGCCGAGGCGGTTTCAATGCACCTAGTCTTGCGACTCTGGGACTTTTCTAAATGTCGTCATTTTCGTGATGGTCAAAATGAAATGAAGTTATTGCAAAGAGTACGAGGCTGTTTCTCAGTCTGAGAACCTTCTAGAGCCACATAACTCACCATGCACTATCGAATTGAGCTCTAGAACAGGTTTCCAAAGTTTCAGAGCTCTAGGTCTGACGGTCTTTGATAGTTCGAGCTGTTCTTTCCATAATATGGACTTGGTCTTTCTACCAAATGATGCTATCTTATGTACCCCCCCCACCTTGTCACAACACAACCGATTGGCTCAAATGCATTAAGAAGGAATTACATTCCATAAATTAACTATTAAGAAGGCAAAACTGTTAATTGAAGTACATTTCAGGTGACTACCTCATGAAGCTGGTTGAGAGAATGCCCAGAGTGTGCAACGCTATCATCAAGGTAAAGAGTGGCTATTTGAAGAATCTCAAATGTTAAATATATTTAGATTTGTTTAACACTTTTGTGGTTACTAAATGACTCCATGTGTGTTATGTCATAGTTTTGATGTCTTCCCTATTATTCTACAATGTATAAATAGTAAAAATAAAGAAAAATCCTTAAATAAGTAGGTGTTCTAAAACTTTTGACTGGTAGTGTATATCAGTCTTAATTTTGCCGGACCGCAGGAGTAGCTGCTGCCTTGGTAGCAACTGATGGGGATCCTTAATAAATACAAATACAAATACAAATTTGTTCTTTCAATCCTTTTCCTTTCTCAAATTGTGGCTGTAGATGAGCATGTGTTCTCAGTCAATCTAAATGACGGTTTAAAATTAAGAAAGAAATGTGTGCTTGTTTCAGTTGTCATGGAGATTAAGACTAAGATCACTTTATTGGTCAATTGCACACAAGGTCTAACGGAAATTTGACTTCCACTTTTAAACCAACCCCTCCGAAAGACACTTACATACACACGTTTTGGAGACATGTGGGGTGCTGCCGCACTGGGCACTCGTGGAGCTGTTATAGTGGGGGGTTAAGAACCGTGCTCAAGGGCACAATGGCAGGCAATGACATCTGGGAATTGATACCAGCACCCCTCCGGTGGAAGCAAGAACACAAACTATAAGTTGTTATGTTGAATAGCTAGAGTGGTCTTGCTGAAAACAAGCACACTAACAAGTTTGAATTTATAACAGGGAGACCAGGGTTAGTGCCTCACCATAATATTACACAATGGCCACAAAGTCACCTCCACAGTAGCTTCCTCACAGCTTTTTCCTGTTAATTATGCAGCCCCTGTGAATTCAGTTGTCATTAAAAAATCACACAAAAAAATCACAGTAATTAAAAATACAATTCCGAACTTACTTCTGTCATAACAAAAGCCTCAGTCCTGGTATGAACAAACAAAAGCCTCGGTCCTGGTATGAACCAACAAAAGCCTCGGTCCTGGTATGAACCAACAAATGCTTTGGTCCTGGTATGAACCAACAAAAGCCTCGGTCCTGCTATGAACCAACAAAAGCTTTGGTCCTGGTATGAACCAACAAATGCTTTGGTCCTGGTATGAACCAACAAAAGCCTCGGTACTGGTATGAACCAACAAATGCTTTGGTCCTGGTATGAACCAACAAAAGCCTCGGTACTGGTATGAACCAACAAATGCTTTGGTCCTGGTATGAACCAACAAAAGCCTCGGTCCTGGTGTGAACCAACAAAAGCCTCGGTCCTGGTATGAACCAACAAAAGCTTTGGTCCTGGTATGAACCAACAAAAGCCTCGGTCCTGGTATGAACCAACAAATGCGTTGGTCCTGGTATGAACCAACAAATGCTTTGGTCCTGGTATCAACCAACAAAAGCCTCGGTCCTGGTATGAACCAACAAATGCTTTGGTCCTGGTATCAACCAACAAAAGCCTCGGTCCTGGTATGAACCAAACAAAAGCTTTACTATAAACCCATTTTCAAAACCCTTACTATAACCGTAACCCTTACCCCATATTCTAAACCCTTACTATAAATCTAACCCTTACCCCATATTCTAAACCCTTACTATAAACCTAACCCTTACCCCATATTCTAAACCTTATCCCTAACCCTAACCTTAACCCTTACCCTAAACCCACATTCTAAACCTTATCCCTAACCCTAACCTTAACCCTTACCCTAAACCCATATTCTAAACAGTAACTATAACCTTAACATTGACCCTAAACCCACATTCTAAACCGTATCCCTAACCCTAACCTTAACCCTTACCCTAAACCCACATTCTAAACAGTAACTATAACCTTAACCTTTACCCTAAACCCACATTCTAAACCTTATCCCTAATTGAAACCTTAGCAAGCAGTTGCTTATAATTAGTTGATTGTATGATCATATGTAGAGCATTTACAGATGGACAATCCAAATAGTCTCTCTCTCTCTATCTCTTTCTTGCTTTGTCTTCCCATCCCCACCTTTGTGTAATAAACATAAGATTCCTATGCTGTGCTTGGCATTTTCCAAATGTCAGATGATTTGTCCCCAGGCCCTTCAGGCTGTTCAATTAAGCACCACATGCAGCTATAAAATGCAGCTCTAATGAAGTGCGTTAACCTGGGGTAAAAGGAATTCATTTACACTGGTATTGGCTTACCAATGTTTTTAGATTTTCAATTCATCATGAGAGATAGAGAGAGACAGAGAGAGAGAGAGAGGGAGATATATATAGAGATGGTAGGTGTGTTTGTGTGAGAGAGAGCGAGAGAGAGAGAGAGAGAACCTACTGGATTCTCCAATTATATTGAATGAACTACAGGACAAAATACAAACCTTCCAACCCAAAAAAGCCTGTGGGGCTGATGGTATCCTAAATGAAATTATAAAATATACAGACCACAAATCCCATCATCCTCAGTTCTGGCATCTTGGACCCAAGGACTGATCACCCCAATCCACAAAAGTGGAGACACATTTGACCCCAATAACTACAGGGGATATGAGTCAACAGCAACCTTGGGAAAATACTCTGCATTATCATTAACAGCAGAATCGTACATTTCCTCAGTGAAAACAATATACTGAGAGAATGTCAAATAGTTTTTTTAAATCAAATTATCATACACAGACCACGTATTCACCCTGCACACCCTAATTGACAAACAAACAAACTAAAACGAAGGCAAAGCCTCATGCTGTGATGTTTAACCCTCCCGTCGTCCTGATATTGTGTCTAGTCCCCGCGTCCTCCGGGTCACACTGTCCCGTCCTGGCTAAAGGCCCAATGTGCGCAAGTGTGACAGTAGGCGTGTGAACAGCCTTTGCAGATGTATTTCTTACACCTGCAGCACACCGTGTGTGTCTTGGAGTCCTTCTTGGGTGGGCAGAGCTGACACCTCTTCCTCTTACTTGCCCCGGTGGCCGGGGCAACGAGCGGGGCAGCGGCCGTGCCAGCGGCGGGGCCCTTGCGCTGTTGATCACGAGGCGCCGCCGCCGCCGCGCCGTAGCACTCTGTAGGACTTTGACAAGGGCTGACGCCGCTTCGGTGCGGGGCAGATGCTGCCTTCTTTGGATCAGCGGCTTCACGAGTGCCTTTCCCAGCTGCTCGAGGAACACCCTGCGCTTGTTCCGCTTGCCAGGCATCCAGTCAGGCTTGATGTCTCGCCATATATGGAAGACGACCAGGGGCCAGCGGGCAGTCATCCGTCTGCAGCTGTAGGTGCCGACCACCTCGCCTAGGTTGTCCACGCCGCCCTTGTTGCAGTTGTAGTCTAGGATGAGGGCCGGCTTCCTGTCGCGGTGATCGCTAATGTGGCCCTCTGTGTGCAGCGTGCTCAAAAGTAGCACGTTCTTGTTTTTCTTTGCCAGGTAGGACACCAGAGTGGCGGTGGGTGTGAAGGCGAACCTGGAGGACAGGACCTGTCTGCCCCTGGACTCGAGCAGCGCGGGTGGGAGCTCGGCCTTGTTCTTTCTCACCGTGCCCACCATGGTGAGGTTCCTCTCGAGGAGCCGCTGGCCCAGGTCGTAGGAGGTGAAGAAGTTGTCGCAGGTGACGTTGCGACCGCTCAGGCCCGTTGTCAGATCGAGGACGACGCGCATCCCCTGGTTCTTCTCGGGGCCTCCGCCGGCCGCCTTGCCGGTGTACACCTGCATCTTCCAAGCGTAGCTGGACTTGGCGTCGCTGGCCACCCACGACTTGATGCCGTATTTGGCCGGCTTGCTGGGGATGTACTGACGGAAAGGACAGCGGCCTTTTGGAAAGGGGACAAGAGATTAGTGTGGTTACTGTGTCACGGGGGCCAAGGGCCAAATTTTGTGTTACACACGCTGCCAGCGCTGCTACAGCCGCTGCTTGTACCGCTGCTACGGCAGCACTGCCTCTCTGTATAGACATATAAGCACATGTGCACACACGCGCACGCACAAGCACAAGCACAGTATCTCTGAACGGGACCAGTTGCTCGTCCACCGTCACGTCGGGCCCCGGGTTGTAGAGGGCCGGCAGCCACGCCTCCCACAGGTCCCAGACCTCCCGTATGGCTGCGAGTTTGTCCGTGGCGGTCTCTGGCGGGTCTCGACTGGCGGTGTCTCGGAACACGGTCGTATGGGTCGCCAGCCGTCACCGTATTTTCTGGCCCCGTGCAGGTTTGTCATTTCCACAATTATCCTTTCTAACACCGGTGTGACAAACAGGTGGAAGGCGAACGCGATGTCGCGGGCCTGTTCCGGCCCGGCGTGGCAGATCGCGAGGGCCCCACGGTGGCGGCCGTAGGCCACGGGGGACCATTCGATTTTGCCGTTTTTCGACAGCAACGGCGGCTCCCGTTGATCCGGGGCCGAGGAGATCTCTTCCTCGCGTCGGTCCTCGTGCTCGTCCTCGTGCTCGTCCTTGGGCGGCTCTTCCTCGGGCTGCTCTTCCTCAGAAGAGGGAGAAGAGACATCGTCGACCTCGCAGCGCTCAGGGCTGTATTCCTCCCCGTCTTCGTCTTCCGAAACCTCTTCCTCCTCCTCCTCCTGGCAATCCTAGTAGTCAGCTTGGTTGTCGCTTGTCGCTGGACAAGATCTGTTCTAGAACCTGGCGGCCGTAAAACGCGCGGCCATGGCCGCTCGGCTCCACTGATCGGGTCCGCTGACCGGCGGGGAAGAGCGCACTTGGCACGGGTGGGGCGCCGGTCACTGTGTGTGTGTATGTGTGTGTGTGTGTGTGGGGGGGTGGGTGTGGGTGGGTGTGTGGGTGTGGGTGGGTGCCGCTGAAAATATTAGTATCCTCTCTATGTAGGGCCGGCCGGCCGGCTTACGCGGGAGGCCGAGACCCGAAAATGCTCGAGGCTCGCTTGCGCGCTCGTGTGTAGCCGTGTGAAGTTGACCCACCCCAGCCGAGCAACAAGAACACTCGGCTGCTCTCTAGCACACAACGGAGCACGTCTGGACCTGTGCAGCGGCTGGCTGGGTCGCTCTGACTCGCAGAGCGCAACAAGAACACTCGGTTGCTCTCTAGCACACAGCGGAGCACGTCCGGACCTGTGCAGCGGCTGGCTGGGTCGCTCTGACCCACGAGCGCACAACCTCGCCACACTCGCAGACACTCTACTACGCTCCACGGCATACGCCTCGTACTGTGCAGCCGTCTTCATCGACCTTGGCAAGGCTTTCGACTCTGTCAATCACCGTATTCTTATCGGCAGACTCAGTAGCCTCGGTTTTTCGGATGACTCCCTTGCCTGGTTCACCAATTACTTTGCAGACAGAGTTCAGTGTGTCAAATCGGAGGGCATGCTGTCCGGTCCTCTGGCAGTCTCTATGGGGGTGCCACAGGGTTCAATCCTCGGGCCGACTCTTTTCTCTGTATATATCAATGATGTTGCTCTTGCTGCGGGCGATTCCCTGATCCACCTCTACGCAGACGACACCATTCTATATACTTCCGGCCCGTCCTTGGATACTGTGCTATCTAACCTCCAAAAGAGCTTCAATGCCATACAACACTCCTTCCGTGGCCTCCAGCTGCTCTTAAACGCTAGTAAAACCAATGCATGCTTTTCAACCGTTCGCTGCCTGCACCCGCACGCCTGACCAGCATCACCACCCTGGATGGTTCCGACCTTGAATATGTGGACATCTATAAGTACCTAGGTGTCTGGCTAGACTGTAAACTCTCCTTCCAGACTCATATCAAACATCTCCAATCGAAAATCAAATCAAGAATCGACTTTCTATTCCGCAACAAAGCCTCCTTCACTCACGCCGCCAAACTTACCCTAGTAAAGCTGACTATCCTACCGATCCTCTACTTCGGCGATGTCATCTACAAAATTGCTTCCAACATTCTACTCAGCAAACTGGATGCAGTTTATCACAGTGCCATCCGTTTTGTCACTAAAGCACCTTATACCACCCACCACTGCGACTTGCATGCTCTAGTCGGCTGGCCCTCGCTACATATTCATCGCCAGACCCACTGGCTCCAGGTCATATACAAGTCCATGCTAGGTGAAGCTACGCCTTATCTCAGTTCACTGGTCACGATGGCAACACCCATCCGTAGCACGCGCTCCAGCAGGTGTATCTCACTGATCATCCCTAAAGCCAACACCTCATTTGGCCGCCTTTCGTTCCAGTTCTCTGCTGCCTGTGACTGTAACGAATTGCAAAAATCGCTGAAGTTGGAGACTTTTATCTCCCTCACCAACTTCAAACATCTGCTATCTGAGCAGTTAACCGATCGCTGCAGCTGTACATAGTCTATCGGTAAATAGCCCACCCATTTTTACCTACCTCATCCCCATACTGTTTTTATTTATTTACTTTTCTGCTCTTTTGCACACCAATATCTCTACCTGTACATGACCATCTGATCATTTATCACTCCAGTGTTATTAATCTGCAAAATTGTAATTATTCGCCTACCTCCTCATGCCTTTTGCACACAATGTATATAGACTCCCCTTTTTTTTCTACTGTGTTATTGACTTGTTAATTGTTTACTCCATGTGTAACTCTGTGTTGTCTGTTCACACTACTATGCTTTATCTTGGCCAGGTCGCAGTTGCAAATGAGAACTTGTTCTCAACTAGCCTACCTGGCTAAATAATGGTGAAATAAAATAAAATAAAAAATAAAATAAAAAAAGTGGCTGACAGGGTCGCTTTGACTCGCAGAGCACAGAGCGCAGAGCACCAGCCCTGGAAACACAGGGCCTGGGTCGCTCTGACTCGCAGAGCACAGAGTGCAGAGCACCAGCCCTGGAAACACAGGGCCTGGGTCGCTCTGACTCGCAGAGCACAGAGCGCAGAGCGCCAGCCCTGGAAACACAGGGCCTGGGTCGCACTGACCCACGAGCGCAGAGCGCAACTACAACACTCGGCTGCTCTCTAGCACACAGCGGAGCACGCCTGGACCTGTGCAGCGGCTGGCTGGGTCGCTCTGACCCACGAGCGCAGAGCACAACAAGAACACTCGGCTGCTCTCTAGCACACAACGGAGCACGTCTGGACCTGTGCAGCGGCTGGCTGGGTCGCTCTGACCCACGAGTGCAGAGCGCAGAGCACAACAAGAACACTCGGCTGCTCTCTATCACACAGCGAGGCACGTCCGGACCTGTTTAGCGGCTGGCAGTGTCTCTCTGACCCACGAGCGCAGAGCGGTGAGCCCAGAGCACAGAACGCAGAGCGGGGAGCCGGGCACAGCCTCGCCACACTCGCAGACTCTCTACTACGCTCAAAGGCACACGCCTCGCCAGTGGCTGGCACGGCCGCTCTGATCCCCCAGTGCAAGAGCGCCAGCCCTCCACACACAGGGCCTGGGTCGCTCTGACCCGCGAGCGCAGAGCACAGAAAGGGGAGCCCTCCACACACAGGACCTGGGTCACCCTGACCCCAGGACCACGGGAGGGATAAAAAAGGCTTTCGACTCAATTTGGTATGAATGTTTGCTATACAAATTGATGGAAAGTGGTGTTGGGGGAAAAACATACGACATTATAAAATGTTTGCAGTTAAAAACACACGCATATTTCTACCCACAGTGCCGTGGGGTGAGACAGGGATGCAGCTTGAGCCCCACCCTCTTCAACATATACATAGGGTACTAGAACAGTCTGCAGCACCAGGCCTCACCCTACTAGAATTTGAAATCAAATGTCTACTGTTTGATGATGATCTGGTGCTTCAGTCCCCAATCAAGAAAGGCCTACAGCAGCACCTAGATCTTCTGCACAGGTTCGGTCAGACCTGGGCCCTGACAGTAAATCTCAGTAAGACCAAATTAATGGTGTTCCAAAACAGGTTCAGTTATCAGGACCATGAATAAAAATTCCATCTAGACACCTTTGCCATAGAGCACACAAAAATCTGTATGTACCTTGGCCTAAACATCAGCGCCACACGTAACTTCCACAAAGCTGTGAAAGATCTGAGAGACAAGGGAAGAAGGGCCTTCTATGCCATCAAAAGGAAGATAAAATTTGAAATACAAATTAGGATCTGGCTAAAAATACTTGAATCAGTTATAGAACCCATTGCCCTTTATGGTTGTGAGGTCTGGGGTCCGCTCACCAACCAAGAATTTACAAAATGGGACAAACCAAATTGAGACTGCATGCAGAATTCTGCAAAAATATCCTCTGGGTACAACGTAAAACAAAATAATGCATTTAGAGGAGAATTAGGCCGATACCCACTTCTGATCAAAATCCAGAAAAGAGACGTTAAGTTCTACAACAGCCAAAAAGGAAACAATTCCCAAAACTTCCATAACAAAGCCATCACCTACAGAGAAATGAACCTGGAGAAGAGTCCCCTAAGCAAGCTGGTCCTGGGGCTCTGTTCACAAACACACCCCACAGAGCCCCAGGACAGCAACACAATTAGACCCAACCAAATCATTAGAAAACAAATAGATAATTATTACACATTGGAAAGAATTGACAAAAAAACTGAGCAAACTAGATTACTATTTGGTAGTAAACAGAGAGTACACAATCGCAGAATACCTCACTGTGACTGACCCAAATTTAAGGAAAGTTTTGACTATGTACAGACTCAGTGAGCATAGCCTAGCTATTGAGAAAAGCTGCCATAGGCAGACCTGGCTCTCAAGAGAAGACAGGCTATGTGCACACTGCCTACAAAATGAGGTGGGAACTGAGTTGCACTTCCTAACCTCCTGCCAAATGTATGACCATATTAGAGACACATATTTCCCTCAGATTACACAGATCCACAAAGTATTTTAAAACTAACCCACATTTGATGAACTTTCATATCGATTGGGTGAAATATCACATTGTGCCTTCACAGCAGCAAAATGTGTGACCTGTTGCCACAAGAAAAGGGCAACCAGTAAAGAACAAACACTGTTGTAAATATTACCCGTATTTATGTTTATTTATTTTCCCTTTTGTACTTTAACCATTATTTGTACATTATTACAACACTGTGTATACACATGCAATTTTAATCCAAACGGACAATGACCCCAAGCAGACTTCCAAATTTGTGGCAAAATGGCTTAGGGACAACAAAGTCAAAGTGGCAATCACAACTTGGAAAATTCCAGAAAATGATGGCATGGCCTTAGAAGCTTCTGATAGGCTAATTGACGTCATTAGAGTCAATTGGAGGTGTACCTGTGGATGTATTTCAAGGCCTACCTTCAAACTCAGTGCCTCTTTGCTTGGCATCATGGGAAAATATAAAAGAAATTAGCCAAGACCTCAGAAAAAGGCCTCCACAAGTCTGGTTTATCATTGGGAGCAATTTCCGAATGCCTGAAGGTACCACGTTCATCTGTACAAACAATTGTACGCAAGTATTAACACCATGGGACCACGCAGCCGTCATACCGCTCTGTTCTGTCTCCTAAAGATGAACGTACTTTGGTGCGAAAAGTACAAATCAATCGCAGAACAACAGCAAAGGACCTTGTGAAGATGCTGGAGGAAACAGGTACAAAAGTATCTATATCCACAATAAAACGAGTCCTATATCGACATAACCTGAAAGGACGCTCAACAAGGAATAAGCCACTGCTCCAAAACCGCCATTAAAAAGCCAGACTACGGTTTGCAACTACACATGGGGACAAAGATCGTTGTTTTTGGAGAAATATCCTCTGGTCAGATGAAACAAAATTAGAACTGTTTGGCCATAATGACCATTGTTATGTTTGAAGGAAAAAAGGGGTGGCTTGCAAGCTGAAGGACACCATCCCAACTGTGAACCACGGGGGTGGCAGCCTCATGTTGTGGGGGTGCTTTGCTGCAGGAGGGACTGGTGCACTTCACAAAATAGATGGCGTCATGAGGCATGACATTCATGTGGATATATTGAAGCAACATCTCAAGACATCAGTCAGAAAGTTAAAGCTTGGTCGCAAAAGGGTCTTTCAAATGGACAATGACCCCAAGCATACTTCCAAAGTTGTGGCAAAATGGCTTAAGGACAACAAAGTCAAACTATTGGAGTGGCCATCACAAAGCCCTGACCTCAATCCTATGGAAAATGTGTGGACAGAACTGAAAAAGCATCTGCGAGCAAGGAGGCCTACAAATCTGACTCAGTTACACCAGCTCTGTCAGGAGGAATGGGCCAAAATTCACCCAACTTATTGTGGGAAGCTTGTGGAATGCTACCTAAACGTTTGACCAAATACTACCAAATACTAATTGAGTGAATGTAAACTTCTGACCAACTGGGAATGTGATGAAATAAATAAAAGCTGAAATAAATCATTCTCTCTTTTATTATTCTGACATTTCACATTCTTAAATTAAAGTGGTGATCCTAACTGACCTAACTGACAGGGCCATTTTACTAGGTTTAAATGTTAGGAATTGTGAAAAACTGAGTATAAATTTATTTGGCTAAGGTGTATGTAAACTTCCGACTTGAACTGTGCCTGTAAATGCCTTGGTTAGCCGCGTATCTCTGTCAGAAACAGGACTTCTTAGAAAGGGTGTTGGGCCTTTCCGCGGAACGCTTGTAAGGTTCTGATTGTCCAAAACTTGACCCGTCTCTTATACTGTTGGCCTCCTCTGCCGTCGTCCGGTATCCGTTGACTTGTCGTGAAGTCCTGAACAGAACTACAGAGTTTATTCTACTTTCCATTTGCTCCTGAAGCTTATTTGAAGATAGGCTAGCCAGCCGTGTTGATGGTTTTCAGTGGTGATGAGAGTAGTGGAATACGATGGTTTGTATAGTAAAATGGTCCAACTTATTAATTTTTTTTCTTTGAAACTTTACTTAGGACAGCTAACCAGCCGTACCAGTGACTGTCCAAGGCGTGATGTTATCATCTCTACCTCGTGTTGAGATTTCAGTGTTCAAACCACATTCGACGTGAGCTGCAGCTACACGCCTCTCTGGTCTGATATGTTCATTCTTAACCTCTCATTTTCATTCAAAAGGGGCGGTTTGTGAAGACTGACAAGCTCTCTGACCTCACTCAAAGGGTGGTAACTACTCACTTGTACAAAGTTATGGAAACAATTTCCTCTTATAGTTTAAGATTACAACAAAAACACTCATCATTGTTCATATTTCATACACAGTGTAGAGGATGGAGACTTGTAGTGGGTATGCTTTCAGGTTACAGTATTTCCTTTATAACATTTTTAATGACATCACAAAATAACAACCAAAATGACATTATTATTCTTTAGATTACCATTCGCCACATTCTATTTTAGAATATTTTGGTCCAGGATTCACTTTAAAACGTGTTAGAGTTTCAGCGGTCTGTGTAGACAAAATTACATTTCTGTGTGAATTTGGAGAGGGATGTTCTCTCTCCTTGATTTACAACAGGGTGTAAACTATCAACCCCACACCAGTGCCCCCACCCCTCCCGTGGATTAGAGAGGGTCTGGTTGAAGTCATCCATTGCCAAGCTGATCTGACCTATTTGTAACCTCACAGGACAGTCATGACAACATATACATAAAGTTTGACTTCTCATGTAATATCAAGCATATCGAATAAAACAGCAATAACGTTTTCTTTTTCCTCTGGAATGTATTTATATATTTGCAGATTCTGACCTGTGACCTGCTTGCTGTGAGGTGAATTTGATTCCAGGCACTACAATGTTCAGTGAAGTGGATTACACAATATGTAACCAAGTATCTGCGGTGTCTAGATTAATAGGATTAATTTGCCAAAGAGCAGATTATATCTGTGTTTATCAGTGCTTCTAATCAGAAAACTCTCTGCTGTGCCGAGAGGAGCAGGAAGTAGTGATGCTGCACAATGAGGGCATTTAGACACACTAGGTTGTATCCCAATTGGCACCCTATTCTCTATGGGCCCTGGCCAACAGTAGTACAGTATTTAGAAAATATTGTGCCATTTGGGACATTCTGAAAATGAGAACTGGGACAGTCACTTCATTCTCTCCCACCGATTTGTACCAAAACAGGAAGTGAAGATCAGAAGGGAAGTATTGATATCCTGCATCCTGTGTTTTTCTGTCCTCTTTACTTGTTTTCTACCCCTGATATGGATCACAGAAACGCACGTAGGGAGGAGGAAGTTGATTATTACATAGAATAAGAATGATTATACAATGGGTGGGTCTAATCCTGGATGCTGATGGGTTAAAACCGCATTTCAGCCGGTGTCTATTCCACAAGATACCTCTGGCTAAATCTATGATGTTAAAATGCCTATTTACTCTGTTCCATCTGACTGCGCAATCCACTGTCTCATCAGCCCAGCCAGGCGATTTACAAACTTGATCTCCACTATAAAAAGCATCTAGACATCATCTCACATTTCTTTAAGATTAACATTTAGTTTTCAACAGCTGAGATTTATATCAACTCTGTAGTCTGCCTCTCTGACATTTGCAACATCGTTTCAATATTGAAATTCAATCTCCAGTTTTGCCATAGTAATGCAAGTGTCGGGAGTAGATACGAGACAGACAGGCAAGGCAGTTTTTCTCAGCAAGTTGACATCATGAATCAAAATCCTTTTTATGGATGTAAACAAAGAAATGTCAATAGAAAACAGGTTAAACGAAGTGCAGCTAGAGTTTAGTCTTTCCAGCTTCAGTTTGAAGTGATTGTGTTAGCTGTGTTGTTGGCTGTGTTGTTGGCTGTGTTGTTAGCTGTGTTGTTGGCTGTGTTGTTGGCTAGCTCCTCTGAACAACAGTGTCCCGACGAGAGAGCACATTTTCAATGCCAGGTGAAATCGCACATCATTAGCTCATTCTTATGAATGTATCCAAGTAAATGTCACTAGAAAAGAGCTTATGCAAATGCAGCTACTTTGCTGTTATTCTGGCTGCACTGTTTGAGGTGACTGTAAGTTAGCTGTAGCGAGCTATCTAGCAAGCAAGGGACAAGAACGTTGCCAGAGAGTATGGCAAAATAATATTTATTTATTTTACTGGTCAAGTCAGTTAAAAACAAATTCTTATTTTCAATGACAGCCTAGTGGGTTAACTGCCTGTTCAGGGGCAGAATGAAAGATTTGTACCTTGTCAGCTCATGGATATGAACTTGCAACCTTCCGGTTACTAGTCCAACACTCTAACCACTAGGCTACCCTGCTGCCCCATAACCATTGCCCAGGTTATGTCCATAGATACAGAACAAAATACTTAATAACTTAACACACTCTCTGACAACCGTACCGACAGAATGAACAATCAGCACGCTTGCGTAGCAACCGTAGATTTGTGTCAGGAATCTCGTGGAAGGATGAAATACTATAAATAAATTAATCAAAATAAAAACAATTATGAAAATATGTCATTCATCATTTGAATATATTCCTTACCCGATATGCAAAAGTGATTATGCCCTCAAAACCGGTGTTTGGAGGATATATTAGCACATTTTGCCGGCCTTCGACTTCGTCTCGGGTCTAACAACACCATGCCAATATATCCACAAACACGGACTTATCGGACATTATCATTTAAGTAGAACAGGCTTGGAAGCTCTAACCCTGGCAATTGACTGGTAAACTCATGGCTACACTCACAATGGCTGCCTGGTATTGTGATACAATCATTTCAATGGTATTTGGAAATTTCTATCAACTGATGCTGGATTGCCATGGTAATGTAGAATGTTGATTTAAATTATGCTAAATGATGTGACTCATGCAATGGAATGTATTTTTTGTAATGTCAGTAGAGTTGTTTCAAAAAATTATACCCTGAATGAAGGGTACACTTCCTGCTTTTACATCCTGGCATGGGTACACTCAAAATGGCTGCCAGTCCACCCATTGTGCCATCATTGACTTGACTGGAGATGCCCTTTCTGTTAATTCTGTCATATTCCTTGCAAGACCACCTGCATGCTGTGAAGTCTATTTTCCATGCTGTTGTAAGAAGAAGAAGGTAACACAATCTAAACAGGATGATATTGGAGTCAGACTACTTTACGAGCAAAGGAACCTACAGTATATACCTTCTGAGAGATGATCTCACGTTAACCAGAGTCTATTCTGAGTTAGCTTGAGTCTTTCAGCACCAAGGACAGTTGTTCCTCCAAACTCTCCAGCTAAGCTGTCCATCTGCAATAGTAACCTTTCTGCAGCTAGGGGAAATGTCAGTGTGAACGAATTCATGGTAAGTAGATACACGCTCCTATTAATTTCCCTCTCAGAGGGGCCGCTCTCTGTCATGGACCTGGGAGTGATTACCATTGACATTCTCCTTTAACATACTTGAGGAACCAACCAAACTTCCCAGGGAGGAACCAACCAGTGGAGGGGCAAAGGAGTGGAGCCCGGGTCCATTTACATTTTAATTGGCTCTCCAGGTTAATTGGTTTCTCCCTGTGACGCCTGGTTGGTTCCTCATTGTGACGCCTGGTTGGTTCCTCCCTGTGACGCCTGGTTGGTTCCTCCCTGTGATGCCTTTGGGTTGTGCCGTGGCGGAGATCTTTGTGGGCTATACTCGGCCTTGTCTCAGGATGGTAAGTTGGTGGTTGAAGATATCCCTCTAGTGGTGTGGGGGCTGTGCTTTGGCAAAGTGGGTGGGGTTATATCCTTCCTGTTTGGCCCTGTCCGGGGCTTTCCTCAGATGGGGCCACAGTGTCTCCTGACCCCTCCTGTCTCAGCCTCCAGTATTTATGCTGCAGTAGTTTATGTCTCGGGGGGCTAGGGTCAGTTTGTTATATCTGGAGTACTTCTCCTGTCCTATTCGGTGTCCTGTGTGAATTTAAGTGTGATCTCTCTAATTCTCTCTTTCTCTCTTTCTTTCTCTCTCTCAGAGGACCTGAGCCCTAGGACCATGCTCAGGACTACCTGACATGATGACTCCTTGCTCTCCCCAGTCCACCTGGCCGTGCTGCTGCTCCACTTTCAACTGTTCTGCCTTATTATTATTGGACCATGCTGGTCATTTATGAACATTTGAACATCTTGGTCATGTTCTGTTATAATCTCCACCCGGCACAGCCAGGAGAGGACTGGCCACCCCACATAGCCTGGTTCCTCTCTAGGTTTCTTCCTAGGTTTTGGCCTTTCTAGGGAGTTTTTCCTAGCCACCGTGCTTCTACACCTGCATTGCTTGCTGTTTGGGGTTTTAGGCTGGGTTTCTGTACAGCACTTTGAGATATCAGCTGATGTACGAAGGCTATATAAATACATTTGATTTGATTTGATTTGATGCCTGGTTGGTTCCTCCCTGTAACGTCTGGTTGGTTCCTCCCTGTGATGTCTGGTTGGTTCCTCCCTGTGACGCCTGGTTGGTTCCTCCCTGTGACACCTGGTTGGTTCCTCCCTGTGACGCCTGGTTGGTTCCTCCCTGTGACACCTGGTTGGCTCCTCCCTGTGACACCTGGTTGGTTCCTCCCTGTGACACCTGGTTGGTTCCTCCCTGTGACACCTGGTTGGCTCCTCCCTGTGACACCTGGTTGGTTCCTCCCTGTGATGCCTGGTTGGTTCCTCCCTGTGACGCCTGGTTGTTTCCTCCCTGTGACACCTGGTTGGTTCCTCTCTGTGACGTCTGGTTGGTTCCTCCCTGTGACTCCTGGTTGGTTCCTCCCTGTGACACCTGGTTGGTTTCCCCTGGTTGGCTCCTCCCTGTGACACCTGGTTGGTTCCTCCCTGTGACACCTGGTTGGTTCCTCCCTGTGACACCTGGTTGGTTCCTCCCTGTGACACCTGGTTGGTTCCTGACACCTGGTTGGTTCCTCCCTGTGACGCCTGGTTGGTTCCTCCCTGTGACACCTGGTTGGCTCCTCCCTGTGACACCTGGTTGGCTCCTCCCTGTGATGCCTGGTTGGTTCCTCCCTGTGACACCTGGTTGGTTCCTCCCTGTGAAGTTTGGTTGTTTCCTCCCTGGGAAGTTTGGTTGGTTCCTCCCTGGGAAGTTTGATTGGTTCCTCCCTGTAACGCCTGGTTGGTTCCTCCCTGTGATGCTAAAATGTAAATGGACCCCGGCTCCACTCCTCCACTCCTCCACTCCTCCACTCCTCCACTGCTGCACCAAATTCAATATCATGTAGTGGTCCCACGGAGCAGCTATCCAAGGTGACTTAAGTATGTTAAAGGAGAATGTCAACGGTAATCACTCTCAGGTCCATGACAGAGAGCGGCCCCTCTGAGAGGTAAATTAATAGGAGCGTGTATCTACTTACCATGAATTCATTCACACTGACATTTCCCCTAGCTGCAGAAAGGTTACTATTGCAGATGGACAGCTTAGCTGGAGTGTTTGGAGGAACAACTGTCCTTGGTGCTGAAAGACTCAAGCTAACTCAGAATAGACTGGTTAATGTGAGCTAATCTCTCTCTCTCTCTCTCTCTCTCTCTCGCTCTCTCTCTCTCTCGCTCTCTGTCTCTCTCTCTCTGTCTCTCTCTCTCTGTCTCTCTCTCTCTATCTCCTGCTCTCTCCTGCTTTCTCTCTCTCTCTCTCTCTCCCCTTTTCTCCTGCTCTATCCTGCTCTCTCTCTCTGTCCCTTATTTATCCTGCTCTCTCTCTCTGTCCCTTATTTATCCTGATCTCTCCTGCTCTCTCTCTCTCCCCTTTCCTCCTGCTCTCTCTCTCTCTCCCCCATTTTCTGCTGTTCTATCTGTCACCCCTTTTCTTGCTTTCTCCTGCTCACTCTCTCTATCCTTTTCTCCTGCTCTCTCCTGCTCTCTCTCCCCTTTTCTTGCTCTCTCCTGCTCACTCTCTCTATCCTTTTCTCCTGCTCTCTCCTGCTCTCTCTCCCCCTTTCTCCTGTTCTCTCCTGTTCTCTCTCTCCCCCTTTCTCCTGCTCTCTCCTGCTCTCTCTCTCTCCCCTTTTCTCCTGCTCTCTCCTGCTCTTTCTCTCACTTTCTCACTCTCCCCTTCTTTGCGCTTCTCTGACTCTCCTCTCCGTCTCTACACTCTCTGCTATCCTCTCTCCTTTCTGTCTTTATATTCAAATACACTTTCTTATCGATCTGATCTAAATCCTGATCTGACATTGGAACTAATACAGATGACAGACACAAGTTAAGGACAGAGCGGTATACTGTACAGGTATACTGAATGCATAACACCACGGAATGTAAACAGAAACAGAATGATAGTCACATGCTGATTTCATCTACCTACTATCTCCCTCTCTCTACACTGCATTTTTATTCATGTTTTTTGTCCCACAATAATGCAATTAATCAGGTGTGTGTGTGTGTGTGAGAGAGAGAGAGAGAGAGAGAGAGAGATAACTGTGTGTTGGTCTCTCTCTCTCCTGGCCTCTCTCTCTCTCTCTCTCTCTCTCTCTCTCTCTCTCTCTCTCTCTCTCTCTCTCTCTCTCTCTCTCTCTCTCTCTCTCTCTCTCTGTGCTAATTTAGTAACTCTTGGCAGAGGCACGGCTGCCACCCCCTACACTGTGTGTTGTGATTAACAGTCTCATTGTATAGTCACACTCTGATGCTCTTTTCCTCACACATCTGTTTGTTTTTATTAGCAGATGATAGTTTATTGGCTATGGAGAGACAGAGGAGGGTTTATTAGCTATAGAGAGACAGATGATGGTTTATTAGCTATTGAGAGACAGAGGATGGTTTATTAGCTATTGAGAGACAGAGGATGGTTTATTAGCTATTGAGAGACAGAGGATGGTTTATTAGCTATTGAGAGACAGAGGATGGTTTATTAGCTATTGAGAGAGAGAGGATGGTTTATTAGCTATTGAGAGACAGAGGATGGTTTATTAGCTATTGAGAGACAGAGGATGGTTTATTAGCTATGGGGAGACAGAGGATGGTTTATTAGCTATGGGGAGACAGAGGATGGTTGATTAGCTATTGAGAGACAGAGGATGGTTTATTAGCTATAGAGAGACAGAGGATGGTTTATTAGCTATTGAGAGACAGAGGATGGTTTATTAGCTATTGAGAGACAGAGGATGGTTTATTATCTACGTAGAGACAGAAGATGGTTTAACAACACTGTGCCAATGTATATGTAGAGACAGAGGATGACAGACCATTTCAACCTTGGCCTTATCAGCACACCGGCATGGTCCTCTGGATCAAGGGCAATATGGTATCATACAGTGTTAAACATGTTGTGCTAGTTTTACTTTAAAAGTACGATAAGTCAGCTTTTTGACTATTTCCAACATGAGGTATTCTTATTTATAAACCGGGTGGTTTGGATCCGGGATACTGATTGGCTAAAACAACATTTAGCCGTGTGTATGTGAGACCATATATCATGACTATGAGTTTTAACCTTTTCATCTTGATATCATTGCGCCTTTTCACCTTGATAACATTGCTACATCAACAATAGTTTGACATGCCGATGAAGAAAATAAGAGTTTGGAGGAGTTTGAGAGAAACCAAAATGAAAAGAACTCTGTGAAAGAAACAGTAGGCAACACAGCAGCAGTTCCCCAAGCTAAAAGAACGGCTTCCATTCCCAGCAGTGTGGAGCAACCAAACAACACCATGGGCAAGCCAACAACAAACAACAACATGGGCAAGCCAACAACAAACAACAACATGGGCAAGCCAACAACAAACAACATCATGGGCAAGCCAACAACAAACGACAACATGGGCAAGCCAACAACAAACAACATCATGGGCAAGCCAACAACAAACAACACCATGGGCAAGCCAACAACAAACAACAACATGGGCAAGCCAACAACAAACAACAACATGGGCAAGCCAACAACAAACAACAACATGGGCAAGCCAACAACAAACAACAACATGGGCAAGCCAACAACAAACCAACAACAAACAACACCACATGGGCAAGCCAACAACAAACAACAACATGGGCAAGCCAACAACAAACAACAACATGGGCAAGCCAACAACAAACAACACCATGGGCAAGCCAACAACAAACAACAACATGGGCAAGCCAACAACAAACAACAACATGGGCAAGCCAACAACAAACGACAACATGGGCAAGCCAACAACAAACAACATCATGGGCAAGCCAACAACAAACAACACATCATGGGCAAGCCAACAACAAACAACAACATGGACAAGCCAACAACAAACGACAACATGGGCAAGCCAACAACAAACAACATCATGGGCAAGCCAACAACAAACAACAACATGGGCAAGCCAACAACAAACGACAACATGGGCAAGCCAACAACAAACGACAACATGGGCAAGCCAACAACAAACAACAACATGGGCAAGCCAACAACAAACAACAACATGGGCAAGCCAACAACAAACAACAACATGGGCAAGCCAACAACAAACAACAACATGGGCAAGCCAACAACAAACAACAACATGGGCAAGCAAACAACAAATGACAACATGGGCAAGCAAACAACAAACGACAACATGGGCAAGCCAACAACAAACGACAACATGGGCAAGCCAACAACAAACGAAACATGGGCAAGACAACATGGGCAAGCCAACAACAAACAACAACATGGGCAAGCCAACAACAAACAACAACATGGGCAAGCCAACAACAAACAACATGGGCAAGCCAACAACAAACAACAACATGGGCAAGCAAACAACAAATGACAACATGGGCAAGCAAACAACAAACGACAACATGGGCAAGCCAACAACAAATGACAACATGGGCAAGCCAACAACAAACGACAACATGGGCAAGCCAACAACAAACAACAACATGGGCAAGCCAACAACAAACAACAACATGGGCAAGCCAACAACAAACAACAACATGGGCAAGCCAACAACAAACAACAACATGGGCAAGCAAACAACAAATGACAACATGGGCAAGCAAACAACAAATGACAACATGGGCAAGCCAACAACAAACGACAACATGGGCAAGCCAACAACAAACGACAACATGGGCAAGCAAAAACAAACAACAGCATGGGCAAGCCAACAACAAACGACAACATGGGCAAGCCAACAACAAAAGACAACATGGGCAAGCCAACAACAAAAGACAACATGGGCAAGCAAACAACAAATGACAACATGGGCAAGCAAACAACAAACGACAACATGGGCAAGCCAACAACAAACGACAACATGGGCAAGCCAACAACAAACGACAACATGGGCAAGCCAACAACAAACAACAACATGGGCAAGCCAACAACAAACAACAACATGGGCAAGCCAACAACAAACAACAACATGGGCAAGCCAACAACAAACAACAACATGGGCAAGCCAACAACAAACAACAACATGGGCAAGCAAACAACAAATGACAACATGGGCAAGCAAACAACAAACGACAACATGGGCAAGCCAACAACAAAACGACAACATGGGCAAGCCAACAACAAAAAAAACAAACAACAACATGGGCAAGCCAACAACAAACGACAACATGGGCAAGCCAACAACAAAAGACAACATGGGCAAGCAAACAACAAATGACAACATGGGCAAGCAAACAACAAACGACAACATGGGCAAGCCAACAACAAACGACAACATGGGCAAGCCAACAACAAACAACAACATGGGCAAGCCAACAACAAACAACAACATGGGCAAGCCAACAACAAACAACAACATGGGCAAGCCAACAACAAACAACAACATGGGCAAGCCAACAACAAACAACAACATGGGCAAGCAAACAACAAATGACAACATGGGCAAGCAAACAACAAACGACAACATGGGCAAGCCAACAACAAACGACAACATGGGCAAGCCAACAACAAACGACAACATGGGCAAACGACAACAAAAACAAACAACAACATGGGCAAGCCAACAACAAACGACAACATGGGCAAGCCAACAACAAAAGACAACATGGGCAAGCCAACAACAAAAGACAACATGGGCAAGCCAACAACAAACAACAACATGGGCAAGCCAACAACAAATGACAACATGGGCAAGCCAACAACAACAAAAATTGACTCTCTGTGATCATGTCTTATTGTTTAAAAAAAAAAAAGTATATATATATGTATATACATATATCTTTGATGATTTGCAACGTAAACCAACTTTAGCAGGCATTGCTGAACACGGTGAACATTCCACTAGCAGTCAGTGGAAGTACAACTGCATGCAGTGTAAAAGGCTGCTTGTTTCTCTAGCATTAAGGGAATGAGTTGTCCCCTCTTTATGGAAGGAGGGAATGAGTTGTCCCCTCTTTATGGAAGGAGGGAATGGGTTGTGCCCTCTTTATTGATGGAGGGAATGGGTTGTGCCCTCTTTATTGATGGAGGGAATTGGTTGTACCCTCTTTATGGAAGGAGGGAATGGGTTGTACCCTCTTTATTGATGGAGGGAATGATTTATGGAGGGAATGGGTTGTCCCCTCTTTATTGATGGAGGGAATGAGTTGTCCCCTCTTTATGGAAGGAGGGAATAGGTTGTGCCCTCTTTATTGATGGAGGGAATGAGTTGTCCCCTCTTTATGGAAGGAGGGAATGGGTTGTACCCCCTTTATTGATGGAGGGAATGATTGATGGAGGGAATGAGTTGTCCCCTCTTTATGGATGGAGGGAATGGGTTGTCCCCTCTTTATGGAAGGAGGGAATGGGTTGTCCCCTCTTTATGGAAGGAGGGAATGGGTTGTCCCCTCTTTATGGAAGGAGGGAATGGGCTGTGCCCTCTTTATTGATGGAGGGAATGGGTTGTCCCCTCTTTATTGATGGAGGGAATGGGTTGTCCCCTCTTTATTGATGGAGGGAATGGGTTGTCCCCTCTTTATTGATGGAGGGAATGGGTTGTCCCCTCTTTATGGAAGGAGGGCATGGGTTGTCTCCTCTTTATTGATGGAGGGAATGGGTTGTGCCCTATTTATGGAAGGAGGAAATGGGTTGTCCCCTCTTTAATGATGGAGGGAATGATTGATGGAGGGAATGGGTTGTCCCCTCTTTATTGATGGAGGGAATGATTGATGGAGGGAATGGGTTGTCCCCTCTTATTGATGGAGGGAATGATTGATGGGTTGTCCCCTCTTTATTGATGGAGGGAGGGAATGATTGATGGATGAAATACACTCTTTATGGATGCAGGGAATGATTGATGGATGGGGAATGGGTTGTCCCCTCTTTATTGATGGAGGGAATGATTGATGGAGGGAATGGGTTGTCCCCTCCTTATTGATGGAGGGAATGGGTTGTCCCCTCTTTATTGATGGAGGGAATGGGTTGTCCCCTCTTTATTGATGGAGGGAATGATTGATGGAGGGAATGGGTTGTGCCCTCTATATTGATGGAGGGAATGATTGATGGAGGGAATGGGTTGTCCCCTCTTTATTGATGGAGGGAATGATTGATGGAGGGAATGGGTTGTCCCCTCTTTATTGATGGAGGGAATGATTGATGGAGGGAATGGGTTGTACACTCTTTATTGATGGAGGGAATGATTGATGGAGGGAATGGGTTGTCCCCTCTTTAATGATGGAGGGAATGATTGATGGAGGGAATGGGTTGTCTCCTCTTTATTGATGGAGGGAATGGGTTGTGCCCTCTTTGTGGAAGGAGGGAATGGGTTGTGCCCTCTTTATTGATGGAGGGAATGGGTTGTGTCCTCTTTATTGAAGGAGGGAATGGGTTGTCCCCTCTTTATTGATGGTGGGAATGGGATGTCCCCTCTTTATTGATGGTGGGGAATGAATTTAAATCCCCTCTTTATTGATGGTGGGAATGGGATGTCCCCTCTTTATTGATGGATGGGGAATGGGTTGTCCCCTCTTTATTGATGGTGGGAATGGGATGTCCCCTCTTTATTGATGGATGGGAATGAGTTGTCCCCTCTTTATTGATGGAGGGAATGAGTTGTCCCCTCTTTATTGCTTTATTGTGGGAATGGTTGTCCCTCTTTATTGATGGAGGGAATGGGTTGTCCCCTCTTTATTGATGGAGGGAATGGGTTGTCCCCTCTTTATTGATGGTGGGAATGGGATGTCCCCTCTTTATTGATGGTGGGAATGGGATGTCCCCTCTTTATTGATGGTGGGAATGGGTTGTCCCCTGTTTATTGATGGTGGGAATGAGTTGTCCCCTGTTTATTGATGGTGGGAATGAGTTGTCCCCTGTTTATTGAGTTGTCCCCTGTTTATTGATGGTGGGAATGAGTTGTCCCCTGTTTATTGATGGTGGGAATGAGTTGTCCCCTCTTTATTGATGGAGGGAATGGGTTGTCCCCTCTTTATTGATGGTGGGAATGGGTTGTCCCCTCTTTATTGATGGTGGGAATGAGTTGTCCCCTCTTTATTGATGGTGGGAATGGGATGTCCCCTCTTTATTGATGGAGGGAATGGGTTGTCCCCCTTTATTGATGGTGGGAATGGGTTGTCCCCTTTATTGATGGTGGGAATGGGTTGTCCCCTCTTTATTGATGGTGGGAATGTCCCCTCTTTATTGATGGATGGGAGTTGTCCCCTCTTTATTGATGGAGGGAATGGGTTGTCCCCTCTTTATTGATGGAGGGAATGGGTTGTCCCCTCTTTATTGATGGTGGGAATGGGATGTCCCCTCTTTATTGATGGTGGGAATGGGATGTCCCCTCTTTATTGATGGTGTGAATGGGTTGTCCCCTGTTTATTGATGGTGGGAATGAGTTATCCCCTGTTTATTGATGGTGGGAATGAGTTGTCCCCTCTTTATTGATGATGGGAATGAGTTGTCCCCTCTTTATTGATGGAGGGAATGAGTTGTCCCCTCTTTATTGATGGTGGGAATGAGTTGTCCCCTCTTTATTGATGGAGGGAATGGGTTATCCCCTCTTTATTGATGGAGGGAATGGGTTGTCCCCTCTTTATTGATGGTGGGAATGGGATGTCCCCTCTTTATTGATGGTGGGAATGGGATGTCCCCTCTTTATTGATGGTGGGAATGGGATGTCCCCTCTTTATTGATGGTGGGAATGGGTTGTCCCCTGTTTATTGATGGTGGGAATGAGTTGTCCCCTGTTTATTGATGGTGGGAATGAGTTGTCCCCTGTTTATTGATGGTGGGAATGAGTTGTCCCCTCTTTATTGATGGAGGGAATGGGTTGTCCCCTCTTTATTGATGGTGGGAATGGGATGTCCCCTCTTTTTATTGATGGAGGGAATGGGTTGTCCCCTCTTTATTGATGGAGGGAATGGGTTGTCCCCTCTTTATTGATGGAGGGAATGGGATGTCCCCTCTTTATTGATGGAGGGAATGGGATGTCCCCTCTTTATTGATGGTGGGAATGGGATGTCCCCTCTTTATTGATGGTGGGAATGGGTTGTCCCCTGTTTATTGATGGTGGGAATGAGTTGTCCCCTGTTTATTGATGGTGGGAATGAGTTGTCCCCTGTTTATTGATGGTGGGAATGAGTTGTCCCCTGTTTATTGATGGTGGGGAATGAGTTGTCCCCTGTTTATTGATGGTGGGAATGAGTTGTCCCCTGTTTATTGATGGTGGGAATGGGTTGGAATGGGTTTTATTGATGGTGGGAATGGGATGTCCCCTCTTTATTGATGGTGGGAATGAGTTGTCCCCTCTTTATTGATGGTGGGAATGGGTTGTCCCTCTTTATTGATGGTGGGAATGGGATGTCTCCTCTTTATTGATGGTGGGAATGGGATGTCCCCTCTTTATTGATGGTGGGAATGGGTTGTCCCCTCTTTATTGATGGTGGGAATGGGAATGTCCCCTCTTTATTGATGGAGGGAATGGGTTGTCCCCTGTTTATTGATGGTGAATGAGTTGTCCCCTGTTTATTGATGGAATGAGTTGTCCCCTGTTTATTGATGGTGGGAATGAGTTGTCCCCTCTTTATTGATGGTGGGAATGGGTTGTCCCCTCTTTATTGATGGAGGGAATGGGTTGTCCCCTCTTTATTGATGGAGGGAATGGGTTGTCCCCTCTTTATTGATGGAGGGAATGGGTTGTCCCCTCTTTATTGATGGAGGGAATGGGTTGTCCCCTCTTTATTGATGGTGGGAATGGGATGTCCCCTCTTTATTGATGGTGGGAATGGGATGTCCCCTCTTTATTGATGGTGTGAATGGGTTGTCCCCTGTTTATTGATGGTGGGAATGAGTTATCCCCTGTTTATTGATGGTGGGAATGAGTTGTCGCCTCTTTATTGATGATGGGAATGAGTTGTCCCCTCTTTATTGATGGAGGGAATGAGTTGTCCCCTCTTTATTGATGGAGGGAATGGGTTATCCCCTGTTTATTGATGGTGGGAATGAGTTGTCCCCTGTTTATTGATGGTGGGAATGAGTTGTCCCCTCTTTATTGATGGTGGGAATGAGTTGTCCCTCTTTATTGATGGTGGGAATGGGTTGTCCCCTCTTTATTGATGGTGGGAATGGGTTGTCCCTCTTTATTGATGGTGGGAATGGGTTGTCCCCTCTTTATTGATGGTGGGAATGAGTTGTCCCCTCTTTATTGATGGTGGGAATGGGTTGTCCCTCTTTATTGATGGTGGGAATGGGTTGTCCCTCTTTATTGATGGTGTGAATGGGTTGTCCCCTGTTTATTGATGGTGGGAATGAGTTGTCCCCTGTTTATTGATGGTGGGAATGAGTTGTCCCCTGTTTATTGATGGTGGGAATGAGTTGTCCCCTGTTTATTGATGGTGGGAATGAGTTGTCCCCTGTTTTTATTGATGGTGGGAATGGGTTGTCCCCTGTTTATTGATGGTGGGAATGGGTTGTCCCCTGTTTATTGATGGTGGGAATGGGATGTCCCTCTTTATTGATGGTGGGAATGAGTTGTCCCCTCTTTATTGATGGTGGGAATGGGTTGTCCCTCTTTATTGATGGTGGGAATGGGATGTCTCCTCTTTATTGATGGTGGGAATGGGATGTCTCCTCTTTATTGATGGTGGGAATGAGTTGTCCCCTCTTTATTGATGGTGGGAATGGGATGTCCCCTCTTTATTGATGGAGGGAATGGGTTGTCCCCTTTTATTGATGGTGGGAATGGGTTGTCCCCTCTTTATTGATGGTGGGAATGGGATGTCTCCCTCTTTATTGATGGTGGGAATGAGTTGTCCCCTCTTTATTGATGGTGGGAATGGGTTGTCCCCTCTTTATTGATGGAGGGAATGTGTTGTCCCCTCTTTATTGATGGTGGGAATGGGATGTCCCCTCTTTATTGATGGTGGGAATGAGTTGTCCCCTCTTTATTGATGGTGGGAATGGGTTGTGCCCTCTTTATTGATGGAGGGAATGGGATGTCCCCTCTTTATTGATGGTGGGAATGAGTTGTCCCCTGTTTATTGATGGTGGGAATGGGATGTCCCCTCTTTATTGATGGTGGGAATGAGTTGTCCCCTGTTTATTGATGGTGGGAATGGGTTGTCCCCTCTTTATTGATGGTGGGAATGAGTTGTCCCCTCTTTATTGATGGTGGGAATGGGTTGTGTCCCCTCTTTATTGATGGAGGGAATGGGTTGTCCCCTCTTTATTGATGGTGGGAATGGGTTGTCCCCTCTTTATTGATGGTGGGAATGAGTTGTCCCCTCTTTATTGATGGTGGGAATGGGTTGTCCCCTCTTTATTGATGGAGGGAATGGGATGTCCCCTCTTTATTGATGGTGGGAATGAGTTGTCCCCTGTTTATTGATGGTGGGAATGGGATGTCCCCTCTTATTGATGGTGGGAATGAGTTGTCCCCTGTTTATTGATGGTGGGAATGGTGTCCCCTCTTTATTGGAATGGGATGTGTCCCCTCTTTATTGATGGTGGGAATGAGTTGTCCCCTTTATTGATGGTGGGAATGAGTTGTCCCCTCTTTATTGATGGTGGGAATGGGTTGTCCCCTCTTTATTGATGGAGGGAATGGGTTGTCCCCTCTTTATTGATGGTGGGAATGATTGATGGAATGGGATGTCCCCTATTTTTTAATTTAAATTTTATTTTACCTTTATTTTACAAGGCAGAACGACAAATTTGTACCTTGTCAGCTCAGGGGTTTACTAGTCCAATGCTCTAACCACTAGGCTACCCTGTCGCCTCTTGATTGATGGTGGGAATGGGTTGTCCCCTGTTTATTGATGGTGGGAATGAGTTGTCCCCTGTTTATTGATGGTGGGAATGGGTTGTCCCCTCTTTATTGATGGTGGGAATGAGTTGTCCCCTCTTTATTGATGGTGGGAATGGGATGTCCCCTCTTTATTGATGGTGGGAATGGGATGTCCCCTCTTTATTGATGGAGGGAATGGGTTGTCCCCTCTTTATTGATGGAGGGAATGGGTTGTCCCCTCTTTATTGATGGAGGGAATGGGTTGTCCCCTCTTTATTGATGGAGGGAATGGGTTGTCCCCTCTTTATTGATGGTGGGAATGGGATGGATGGAGGGAATGGGTTGTCCCCTCTTTATTGATGGAGGGAATGGGTTGTCCCCTCTTTATTGATGGTGGGAATGGGATGTCCCCTCTTTATTGATGGAGGGAATGGGTTGTCCCCTCTTTATTGATGGAGGGAATGGGTTGTCCCCTCTTTATTGATGGAGGGAATGGGTTGTCCCCTCTTTATTGATGGTGGGAATGGGATGTCCCCTCTTTATTGATGGAGGGAATGGGTTGTCCCCTCTTTATTGATGGTGGGAATGGGATGTCCCCTCTCTATTGATATCTATTCATCAATGATTAATTACACCTCATAGCACAACAAACTGTTTCATACGGATATAAACATATGGTTTTCTTACTTTAAACATGCATATAACATTGTGTAAAGTATCATGAAGTCCAAAAAATTATAATTACCCACAATCCTCTAAAAACAGAGCCACATGGAAAGTTATTAAGTTGAATGTAAATAGTATAAAAACTGAAAATAATAATAAACCAGAAACCTGCATTTATATGTGAAAATAATTTTGGGGCGAATATTTATAGATTCTATTATATTTACTGTCCATGGATAATATTTATAGATTCTATTATATTATATTTACTGTCCCTGGATAAAATTGATAGATTCTATTAAATCAAATCAAATTTATTTATATAGCCCTTCGTACATCAGCTGATATCTCAAAGTGCTGTACAGAAACCCAGCCTAAAACCCCAAACAGCAAGCAATGCAGGTGTAGAAGCACTGTCCCTGGATAATATTTATAGATTATATTTTATTTACTGTCCCTGGATAATATTTATGTATTATATTATATTTACTGTCCCTGGATAATATTTATTTATTATATTAAATTATATTTACTGTCCCAATATAATATTTATATATTATATTTTATTTACTATCCCTGGATAATATTTATAGATTCTATTAAATTTACTGTCCCTGGATAATATTTATAGATTATATTTTATTTACTGTCCCTGGATAATATTTATAGATTATATTATATTTACTGTCCCTGGATAATATTTATATATTATATTATATTTACTGTCCCTGGATAATATTTATAGATTATATTATATTTACTGTCCCTTGATAATATTTATATAATATATTATATTTACTGTCCCTGGATAATATTTATAGATTCTATTATATTATATGTACTGTCCCTGGATAATATTTATAGATTATATTACATTTACTGTCCCTGGATAATATTTATAGATTCTATTATATTATATGTACTGTCCCTGGATAATATTTATATATTATATTATATTTAATGTCCCTGGATAATATTTATAGATTCTATTATTTTATATGTACTGTCCCTGGATAATATTTATATATTATATTTTATGTATTTAGTCAGCCATCAATTGTGCATGTTCTCCCACTTAAAAAGATGTTAGAGGCCTGTAATTTTCACCATAGTTACACTTCAACTATGGCAGACAAAATGAGAAAAAAAATCACATCGTAGGATTTTTCATGAATTTATTTGCAAATTATGGTGGAAAATAAGTATTTTGTCAATAACAAAAGTTTATCTCAATACTTTGTTATATACCCTTTGTTGGCAATGACAGAGGTCAAACGTTTTCTGTAAGTCTTCACAAGGTTTTCACACACTGTTGCTGGTATTTTGGCCCATTCCTCCATGCAGATCTCCTCTAGAGCAGTGATGTTTTGTGGCTGTTGCTGGGCAACACGGACTTTCAACTCCCTCCAAAGATGTTCTATGGGGTTGAGATCTGGAGACTGGCTAGGCCACTCCAGGACCTTGAAATGCTTCTTACGAAGCCACTCCTTCGTTGCCCGGGCAGTGTGTTTGGGATCATTGTCATGCTGAAAGACCCAGCCAAGTTTCATCTTCAATGCCCTTGCTGATGGAAGGAGGTTTTCACTCAAAATATCACGATACATGGCCCCATTCATTCTTTCCTTTACACGGATCAGTTGTTCTTTGGATGCAACTCAGCATTCTTTGTCCTCCAAACACGACGAGTTGAGTTTTTACCAAAAACTTATATTGTGGTTTCATCTGACCATATGACATTCTCCCAATCTTCTTCTGGATCATCCAAATGCTCTCTAGCAAACTTCAGACGGGCCTGGACATGTACTGTACTGGCTGTCTGTTACTGATGGTAGGCTTTGTTACTTTGGTCCCAGCTCTCTGCAGGTCATTCACTAGGTCCCCCGTGTGGTTCTGGGATTTTTGCTTTTTGACAGCTCTTTGGTCTTGGCCATGGTGGAGTTTGGAGTAATCATAGGCCTGGTAGACCTCATCACATAAACTTCCCAGACCAATGTTGTATGTGCTCTACTGTATGATGGCATTAAGCAATTAAATGCGATTAGTCATCCAAATAAGTAAATGAGGATTAAGACTCATTAACACACACTCTTATATGACATAATATCCCAGAAAACATGGTGTAACAATAACTCTTCATGCAAATGCTTGTGTGTGTGTTTGTGTGTGTATGTCCATTGTTGTTTTGTCTAAGCTTCCCTGGTTAAGACATTACTTTAAGTATGACACCAAAATAACATTTTAAGAACATTACAGGTTACAAATATATTTTGGGAAAGTTGTAAAAAGAAACATCAGCTCATGTCTCAAAGTGCTGTACAGAAACCCAGCCTAAAACCCCAAACAGCAAGCAATGCAGGTGTTGAAGCACGGTGGCTAGGAAAACTCCATAGAAAGGCCAAAACCTAAATCAAATCAAATCAAATCAAATTTTATTTGTCTGACATGATGACCTGACACCTAGGAAGAAACCTAGAGAGGAACCAGTCTATGAGGAGTGGCCAGTCCTCTTCTGGCTGTGCCGGGTGGAGATTATAACAGAACATGGCCAAGATGTTCAAATGTTCATAAATGACCAGCATGGTCAAATAATAGGTCTGTGACATCCGGTGAACAGGTCAGGATTCCATAGCCGCAGGCAGAACAGTTTAAACTGGAGCAGCAGCACGGCCAGGTGGACTGGGGACAGTAAGGAGTCATCATGTCAGGTAGTCCTGAGGCCTGGTCCTACAGCTCAGGTCCTCCATGAGAGAGAAAGAAAGAGAGAATTAGAGAGAGCATACTGAAATTCACACAGGACACCGGATAAGACAGGAGAAGTACTCCAGATATAACAAACTGACCCTAGGCCCCGACACATAAACTACTGCAGCATAAATACTGGAGGCTGAGACAGGAAGGGTCAGGAGAAACTGTGGCCCCATCCGATGATACCCCCGGACAGGGCCAAACAGTAAGGATATAACCCCACCCACTTTGCCAAAGCACAGCCCCCACACCACTAGAGGGATATCTTCAACCACCAACTTACCATCCTGAGACAAGGCAGAGTATAGCCCACAAAGATCTCTGCCACGGCACAACCCAAGGGGGGGGCGCCAACCCAGACAGGAAGATCACATCAGTGACTCAACCAACTCAAGTGATCTAATGCTGGGCAATGAGCTGGGTCTTGGCTGCATCCTACTACTAAAAAAACACTGTCTGCCCTGATCTAATGCTGGACGATGAGCTGGGTCTTCTCTGCATCCTGCTACTAAAAAAACACTGTCTGCCCTGATCTAATGCTGGACGATGAGCTGGGTCTTGGCTGCATCGTGCTACAAAAAAAACACTGTCTGCCCTGATCTAATGCTGGACGTTGTGCTGGGTCTTCTCTGCATCCGGCTGCTAAAAAAACACAAACATATCTTCTGAGGGAATGGTTTAGATGAGCAGGAGAAAACAAATCCTCCAACTCCTGGACACTACTCAAAGGTTGTGAGCTCACGAGTCAGCTTATTGTCATTCACTGTTGCAGGTGTGTCTCCCCAATAATTGATGAATAATGACACATTCATGATGCAACTTCACACAATGTTGTTGAAGATCCTTGGGACATTATGATCATGCTTTGGGGCAATGCTTCTGGCAACGTTGATGCAACCGAACCACAACGTTGCAACAATGGAGATGTATTTGGTATAATGAATGAATGAAAAGAAAGAAAGAAAGTAGCACACTCTAAATATGCTACCAACATTTTAATGGGTACACCTAACCAACATTTCTATAAGCAGTGCTTTCCGATTAGAAGGAGAAGGAGAAGGAGAAGGAGAAGGAGAAGGAGAAGGAGAAGGAGGAGAAGAAGGAGAAGAATACGAATAAGGAGGAGAAGAAGAATAAGAAGGAGAAGAAGAAGGTGGAGATGGAAGGTAAGAAGGAGAAGGAGGAGAAGAAGGAGAAGAATAAGAAGAAGGGGAAGAAGGAGAAAAATAAGAAGGAGAAGAAGGAGAAAAATAAGAAGGGGAAGAAGGAGAAGAAGGAGAAGAAGGAGAAAAATAAGAAGAAGGAGAAGGAGAAGAAGGAGAAGAAGGAGAAAAATAAGAAGAAGGAGAAGAAGGAGAAAAATAAGAAGAAGGAGAAGAAGAAAGAGGAGAAGGAAGGTAAGAAGGAGAAGAAGGAGAAGAAGGAGAAGGATGAGAAGAAGGAGAAGAATAAGAAGAAGGAGGAGAAGGAGGAAAATAAAGGGAAGAAGGAGAAGAAGGAGAAGAAGAAGAAGGAGGAGAAGAAGGAGGAAAATAAAGGGAAGAAGGAGGAGAAGGAGAAGAAGAAGGAGGAGAAGAAGGAGAAGAAGAAGAAGCAAAAGAAGGAGAAGAAGAAGGAGAAGAAGGAGAAGAAGAAGAAGAAGGAGAAGAAGAAGAAGAAGAAGAAGAAGAAGAAGAAGAAGAAGAAGAAGAAGAAGGAGAAGAAGAAGAAGGAGAAGAAGGAGAAGAAGAAGGAGAAGAAGAAGAAGGAGAAGAAGAAGGAGAAGAAGAAGAAGAAGGAGGAGAAGAAGAAGGAGAAGAAGAAGGAGAAGAAGAAGAAGAAGAAGAAGAAGAAGAAGAAGGAGAAGAAGAAGAAGAAGAAGGAGAAGAAGGAGAAGAAGAAGAAGAAGGAGAAGAAGGAGAAGAAGAAGAAGGAGAAGATGGAGAAGAAGGAGAAGAAGAATAAGAACAATGAGGAGAAGAAGGAGAAGAAGAAGAAGAAGAAGAAGAAGAAGAAGAAGAATATTAAGGAGAATAATAAGAATAAGGAGAAGAAGAAGGAGAAGAAGAATAAGAAGGAAAATAATAAGAAGGCAAAGAATAAGATGGAGAAGAATAAGAATAAGGAGGAGAAGAATAAGAATAAGGAGGAGAAGGAGAAGAATAAGGAGGAGGAGGAGAAGGAGGAGAAGGAGAAGGAGAAGAAGGAGAAGAAGAAGAAGGAGAAGAATAAGAAGGAGAATAATAAGAATAATGAGGAGAATAAGGAGGAGAAGGAGAAGGAGAAGGAGAAGAAGAAGGAGAAGGAGAAGAAGAAGAAGGGGAAGAATAAGAAGCAGGAGAAGGAGGAGAAGAAGGAGAAGGAGAAGAAAAAGGAGAAGAAGAAGAAGAAGAAGGAGAAGAAGTAGAAGGAGGAGGAGAAGGAGGATAATAATTAGTTAGTCAGCACATTTAGTGGTTTATTTCATTTAGTAGTATAATGAATTGTTACAACTTAATTTACTAACTGTGTATTACCTGTTGTGTTTGTGTGTATATGCTACATTGTGATTGCTACTTGGTATGTTACTTTATCCTTTGGTTCTTTGTTTGTTCAAAGGCTACATATTTCTCGTCAACACAAAACAAACTTCACACTACATTCTGAATGTCAAATGAGCATCATGATGTATTTCCCATCTCCTCCTCACTCTAGCTACTTACCTCCTCCCTTTCTCTCTCCGAGGCTTCACATTTTCAGGCTGCTTTTCTGCCCGCCTCAAATCCAATTTCTAGTGACTAATCTGCATTTTCTTCCTCCCTGTCCTTCTAAACACTTCCCCTCATACAGTATGTTGTGCTGCAGAGTGGAGTGGGGAGGGAGATGAGGGAAGCAGAGGGCACAGCTGCAACGGTTTAACCTTCCTTGCAGGTGTTATTTATGCTCTGGCTTTTATTAGCTGTGTTTGCAGAGAAAGATAATTCTGAAAATATTCAATATTGTGCAATTTGCATAATTTAATTTGCATAGTTTTACATTTTGCCACTGGAAACAGAAACATATCCATCGTTTATTAATTAATTCTACTCTGAATATTTATTAATGGGGACGTTCTACTCTGAATACGCCATATCGAACCACATCCACCAGCCAGCTAATTCACTACAGTCTTTTTACAGAGAAAATCAATGAAGACAAATGCTATTATTGTTTTGGAAGCATTCAATAAGGAACAAGAACAGCGATATTGTTCTGGTAACGAAGTAATTTTCCTGGTAAATGTATTGTTCTTTTAATGAAGTTAATTTTAACGTGTGTATGATATGTGGCAAGGTTATCATAATCAATGAAAACTGAAACTAAGATGAACATTTTACGTAAAAAATAAAAATGTAAACTGAAAAAATGGCAACATTTGAAAAAGCAGAACTATTCTGAAACTTATACTTGACTGCAAAACAAACTAAAATAAAACAATCAGAAATTATGTTTAGTTTTTTTATAAAATAAATTGGGCAAATATCAAATGAGGTTTTCAAGTTTTTTTCTAATAGGGTTTTCGAGCTTCTGAATATGGTGGGTAAATGCTGCCAGTAGATGGCAATGTTTCAAATAGGCCTGTGTTGTGCATCACTATCACTAGCTATCACTAGCTAACAGCGAATAAATCGGAGGACGAAAATGGAGCATGATGAGGCCAAGCTAGAACAGCTTGTGAAGTTGCTGGAGCCGTTCCCAATCCACACCGACCAACTTCAAACTGACAGCCAGTTGGTGCTGTATCTTTTCCACTGTGAGCCACAAACAGTTTGCACAAGTACTCGTGAAGTCACTGCATGAGCACTTCGCTTGCATACTGATGGCAGCCAACTCTGATCCAACCCCTGCAGAAGCTTGCCTGACAGACCCAAGTGTGCCTCTTTGCTTTGCTCTGCTCAACAAAGAGGGATACACTGATTGGGGAAGCAGAGTTTTTTTGTACTTCAGCAAGTCTAAGAGTACAGCCATGGACCAGCAGCACCCCAGAAAGATGCCAGAACAATGAATCCAGCAATCATCTTGACCAGCGCTTCAGAAATATAGCTTCCTTGCATCGAAGATTGTATCTGAGGTTACTATCCAGAGTCAACCTGGCAGGGCATTAGGTGCAGTGTGAGCTGTGGAATAACCTTGAAGAGGTCAAGGGGCATGTTTACAGAGTCAACCTGGCAGGGCATTAGGTGCAGTGTGAGCTGTGGAAATACCTTGAAGAGGTCAAGGGGCATGTTTACAGAGTCAACCTGGCAGGGCATTAGGTGCAGTGTGAGCTGTGGAAATACCTTGAAGAGGTCAAGGGGCATGTTTACAGAGTCAACCTGGCAGGGCATTAGGTGCAGTGTGAGCTGTGGAAATACCTTGAAGAGGTCAAGGGGCATGTTTACAGTCACCTTTCCAGTTCTGACAGGCAAGGATGGCTGTTTATTCAAACCTGAGGCCTGGGTTTCTACCATTGCATCCTAGGCGTTCGTGGAGAGGATATACTTTGTCTGTGGACAACTGTCATCGGGCTTGAGAAACACGAACGACCACCTCTCTGGAACGCAGAGTCATCTTGAAGATAAACCAGATTTGTTTGGTCGAACAGACACACACACACAAGCTGTGTGCATTGTACATGGTTCATTTTATTCAATTTTTGCTAATAAAATGTGATTGAGTTGTTGTTATTATTATTGTTATTAATATGACCTCCCCTAGTGTCCAATATATGAAGTACCTGGCAATATAATTACCTGCGATCACATGACACAGGTGTGTCAAGGCTATTGAATTACCTGTGAACAACTAGACAGCTGTGTCAAGGCTATTGAATTACCTGTGATCACATGACACAGGTGTGTCAAGGCTATTGATTACCTGTGAACAACTAGACAGCTGTGTCAAGGCTATTGATTACCTGTGAACAACATGAGACAGCTGTGTCAAGGCTATTGAATTACCTGTGAACAATGACACAGGTGTGTCAAGGCTATTGAATTACCTGTGAACAACTAGACAGCTGTGTCAAGGCTATTGAATTACCTGTGATCACATGACACAGGTGTGTCAAGGCTATTGAATTACCTGTGAACAACTAGACAGCTGTGTCAAGGCTATTGAATTACCTGTGATCACATGACACAGGTGTGTCAAGGCTATTGAATTACCTGTGATCACATGACACAGGTGTCAAGGCTATTGAATTACCTGTGAACAACTAGACAGCTGTGTCAAGGCTAGCTAATTGCTTCTCCAAAACCATGTATCTGACAGGAGTTGGACTGTTGGGGGGTACTGGAGGACTTGAGTTGGGGAAACACTGGCGTAGCCGACACAATAAATGTTTTCAAACCCACAAGAGTGCCTGGACTTTGATGATTTTATGCCATTCGGCACCGTTTGTGTACAGGTTTACTAGTTTCAATAATAAATGATACATTTAATTCATAACATCCTTTTCATTGGGGACAATGTTAATGTCCTACTGGTCTGAACTGAGAGATGGGGTGATGGCTAGGTAGTGTGATGCAAGGTCAGTGAGATATATGCTCACACCACAGAGACAAAGGTCTGCTGTAAAACTAAAACTGTCAGGATTCTATGGCCTGTAGAACTACATGTGTCAGTCAGGTCTGCTGTAGAACAGGAGGTGTCAGGCTGGTCTGGCCTGTAGAACTACATGTGTCAGTCAGGTCTGCTGTAGAACAGGAGGTGACAGGCTGGTCTGGCCTGTAGAACAGGAGTTGTCAGGTTGGTCTGGCCTGTAGAATAGGAGGTGTCAGGCTAGTCTGGTCTGTAGAACTAGAGGTGTCAGGCTGGTCTGGTCTGTAGAACTAGAGGTGTCACACTGTTCTGGCCTGTAGAACTAGAGATGTCAGGTTGGTCCGGCCTGTAGAACTAGATGTGTCAGGCTAGTCTGGCCTGTAGAACTAGAGGTGTCAGGCTGGTCTGGCCTGTAGAACTAGAGGTGTCAGGCTAGTCTGGTCTGTAGAACTAGAGGTGTCAGGCTGGTCTGGCCTGTAGAACTAGAGGTGTCAGGCTGGTCTGGCCTGTAGAACTAGAGGTGTCAGGCTGGTCTGGCCTGTAGAACTAGAGGTGTCAGGCTAGTCTGGTCTGTAGAACTAGAGGTGTCAGGCTGTTCTGGCCTATAGAACTAGAGATGTTAGGCTGGTCTGGCCTGTAGCAGTAGAGGTGTCACACTGTTCTGGCCTGTGGAACTAGAGATGTCAGGTTGGTCCGGCCTGTAGAACTAGATGTGTCAGGCTGGTCTGGCCTGTAGAACTAGAGGTGTCAGGCTGGTCTGGCCTGTAGAACAAGAGGTGTCAGGCTGGTCTGGCCTGCAGAACTAGAGGTGTCAGGCTGGTCTGGCCTGTAGAACGTTAGGTGTCAGGCTAGCCTGGCCTGCAGACCTAGAGGTGTCAGGCTAGTCTGGTCTGTTGAACTAGAGGTGTCAGGCTGTTCTGGCCTGTAGAACTAGAGGTGTCAGGCTGGTCTGGTCTGTAGAACTAGAGGTGTCAGGCTGGTCTGGCCTGTAGAACTAGAGGTGTCAGGCTGGTCTGGCCTGTAGAACTAGAGGTGTCAGGCTGGTCTGGCCTGTAGAACTAGAGGTGTCAGGCTGGTCTGGCCTGTAGAACTAGAGGTGTCAGGCTGGTCTGGCCTGTAGAACTAGAGGTGTCAGGCTAGCCTGGCCTGCAGACCTAGAGGTGTCAGGCTAGTCTGGTCTGTTGAACTAGAGGTGTCAGGCTGTTCTGGCCTGTAGAACTAGAGGTGTCAGGCTGGTCTGGACTTTAGAACAAGAGGTGTCAGGCTGGTCTGGCCTGGTGTCTTGTCAATCCCTGCTGTGGCTGAGGGGATTGTTGCTGCTAGCTAGCTGCTGCTGCAGTTGCTGCCAGTAAAACGCATTAGCAGGGGAGAAATCAAATTGATGAGAATCGCGTGAGCTGGAGGCCACAGCTTCTGCTGGTGATTTGTTACCGAAGCTTTGCCACATTTGCCAATAGAAAACCACTTCAGTGCTGATCACGGGGGAATAACTATAGAGAGATAGATGAGAATGGAGATTGAGTCATATTTCTCCTTCTATTGTTTACCTCCCACACACCGGTCTTCCACAGTGCTGGTGGCCAAAGACTGCTGCTGAATGGTGTGTGTGTGTGTGTGTGTGTTTAAAATGTCTATGTTGGCTGAAACATAGAGGTGAACATTGTAAATCGGCTCTAGTGTAACAAGCTCCATCAGAAAATGAAATAAAGAGCTTTCGGGAAACAGCTCAATCATATGCACTGCTGACGGTTGGTGAAAACAGTTGTCATGGTTTCAGTTTGAAGTAATGACTTTTGAAGTGTGTTGTTGACATCTCTCCCAGTGATCTGTTTAGAGCTGGGATGACAGCATCTCTCCCAGTGATCTGTTTAGAGCTGGGATGAGAGCATCTCTCACAGTGATCTGTTTAGAGCTGGGATGACAGCATCTCCCAGTGATCTGTTTAGAGCTGGGATGACAGCATCTCTCACAGTGCTCTGTTTAGAGCTGGGATGACAGCATCTCTCACAGTGAACTGTTTAGAGCTGGGATGACAGCATCTCTCACAGTGATCTGTTTAGAGCTGGGATGACAGCATCTCCCAGTGATCTGTTTAGAGCTGGGATGACAGCATCTCTCACAGTGATCTGTTTAGAGCTGGGATGACAGCATCTCTCACAGTGATCTGTTTAGAGCTGGGATGACAGCATCTCTCACAGTGATCTGTTTAGAGCTGGGATGACAGCATCTCTCACAGTGATCTGTTTAGAGCTGGGATGACAGCATCTCTCACAGTGAACTGTTTAGAGCTGGGATGACAGAATCTCTCCCAGTGATCTGTTTAGAGCTGGGATGACAGCATCTCTCACAGTGATCTGTTTAGAGCTGGGATGACAGCATCTCTCCCAGTGATCTGTTTAGAGCTGGGATGACAGCATCTCTCACAGTGAACTGTTTAGAGCTGGGATGACAGCATCTCTCCCAGTGATCTGTTTAGAGCTGGGATGACAGCATCTCTCACAGTGATCTGTTTAGAGCTGGGATGACAGCATCTCTCCCAGTGATCTGTTTAGAGCTGGGATGACAGCATCTCTCACAGTGATCTGTTTAGAGCTGGGATGACAGCATCTCTCACAGTGATCTGTTTAGAGCTGGGATGACAGCATCTCTCACAGTGTTCTGTTTAGAGCTGGGATGACAGCATCTCTCACAGTGATCTGTTTAGAGCTGGGATGACAGCATCTCTCACAGTGATCTGTTTAGAGCTGGGATGACAGCATCTCTCACAGTGATCTGTTTAGAGCTGGGATGACAGCATCTCTCACAGTGATCTGTTTAGAGCTGGGATGACAGCATCTCTCCCAGTGATCTGTTTAGAGCTGGGATGACAGCATCTCTCACAGTGTTCTGTTTAGAGCTGGGATGACAGCATCTCTCCCAGTGATCTGTTTAGAGCTGGGATGACAGCATCTCTCACAGTGTTCTGTTTAGAGCTGGGGTGGAAATAGATTTGGATAGAAATTGTAAAGTGTGAGATGGGCTTTTCCTTGCAAATATGCATCAGTTACTTTTAAAACCTGTTTTTAAATCTCTTACAGAGAGAACAACATTACCATCTCATCTCCTCCAGCAAAGCTTAATAGGTGTATATCTGTAAGACTGTACCATATATGTAATGTAACTTGTTGTTTCGTCTCTTAAAATTGGAAATTCAATTTATTTGTGCACAAAAGAAATAAACACAAAACTACAGACAAATACATGAGAAGTGAGTACCAGTGTTGTGGTGATTCAGTGTGGTTGTGGACTGTAATGTTTCACGATGGGAGTACCAGTGCTGTGGGGAAAACTTCCTTCCTTCCTTCCTTCCTTCCTTCCTTCCTTCCTTCCTTCCTTCCTTCCTTCCTTCCTTCCTTCCTTCCTTCCTTCCTTCCTTCCTTCCTTCCTTCCTTCCTTCCTTCTTTCCTTCCTTCCTTCCTTCCTTCCTTACATTCCCTTCCCTTCCCTTGACTTCCCTTGACCTCCCTTCCCTTCCTACCCTTCCCTTCCTTCCCTTTCCCTTCCCTTCCCTTCCCTTCCCCTCCCTTCCCTTCCCTTCCCTTCCCTCCCCTCCCCTCCCTTCCCTTCCCTTCCCTTCCCTTCCCTTCCCTTCCCTTCCCTTCCCTACCCTTCCCCTCCCTTCCCTTCCCTTCCCTTCCCTTCCCTTCCCTTCCCTTCCCTCCCTTCCCTTCCCTTCCCTTCCCTTCCCTTCCCTTCCCTTCCCTCCCTTCCCTTCCCTTCCCTTCCCTTCCCTTCCCTTCCCTTCCCTTCCCTCCCTTCCCATCCCTTCCCTACCCTTCACTTCACTTCACTTCCGTTCCCTTCCCTTCCCTTCCCTTCCCTTCCCTTCCCTTCCCTTCCCTTCCCTTCCCTTCCCTTCCCCTCCCCTCCCTTCCCTTCCCTTCCATACCCTTCCCTTCCATACCCTTCCCTTCCCTTCCCTTCCCCTCCCTTGACTTCCCTTCCCATCCTTCCCTTCTCTTCCCCCTCCCTTCCCTTCCCTTCCCTTCCCTTCCCTTCCCTTCCCTTCCCTTCCCTTCCCTTCCCTTCCCTTCCCTTCCCTTCCCTTCCCTTCCCTTCCCCTTCCCTACCCATCCCTTCCCTTTCCCTTCCCTTCCCTTCCCTTCCCTTCCCTTCCTTTCCCTTCCCTTCCCCTCCCTTTCCCTCCCTCCCCTTCCCTTCCCTTTCCCTCCCTTCCCTTCCCCTCCCTTCCCTTCCCTTCCCTTCCCTCCCCTCCCCTCCCCTCCCCTTCCCTTCCCTTCCCTTCCCTTCCCTACCCTTCCCTTCCCTACCCTTCCCTCCTCTTCCCTCCCCTTCCCTTCCATTCCCTTCCCTTCCCCTCCCTTCCCTTGCCTCCCTTCCCTTCCCTTCCCTTCCCTTCCCTTCCCTTCCCTTCCCTTCCCTTCCCTTCCCTTCCCTTCCCTTCCCTTCCCTTCCCTTCCCTTCCCTCCCTCCCCTCCCTCCCCTCCCTTCCCTCCCCCCTGAGGTGTGTGTGTGTGGGGGAGGTGTGTGTGTGTGTGGGTTAGGGTGTGTAGGGAGGGTGTGTGTGTGTGTGTGTGTGTGTGTGTGTGTGTGTGTGTGTGTGTGTGTGTGTGTGTGTGTGTGTGTGTGTGTGTGTGTGTGTGTGTGTGTGTGTGAGTGTGAGTGTGAGTGTGTGTATGCGTGTGTGTGTGTGCATTCCTCCGTGAATGCATGCGAGTGTCTGTGTGTCAAACCTAAAACCATGAAAGTCGTCTGGTGTGAGCGTGCTCATGCCTTAGTGTCTGACTCGTAGACAGTTATTCCAACTGAGGTACTGTAACAGTGTGAAGAGCCGAGATCAAGAGATTTTGTAGTAGATTTGCCTTCCTATGGCCTCGATGGCTCATGTTGTGTAACCTGATGTTCACGCCGGTGAGCAGAACCCCCCAGTAATAACTAAAGTCAATACGTTAATACCAAACAGAATTAGGGATGTGTCAGATGTGCAACACTAGCAGCACTGATAGCTTGGCAACACCATCGGTTTCTGGAATAACCAATACATTCCCTAGTCAGTTCCCCATTCTGACTACAACCAAAAACTGACCTCTGTGTCCTATCTAGTGCACTATGTAGGGAATAGGGTGTCATTTGGGACTCGTGTCTATGTCCAAGGAGGCTTATTCTGTTACGATTCCTGCTGTAATGTCTCCCTTGGAACTATCAGAGAGTTGACAATGGGCTTGTCATGATATACAGAGAGAGGCAGATCCAGAGGCTGCCATCCTGCCTGTCTCCACTGATTCAGGAAGGCAGGAGGCGATGGCATCACAGCCTAAAGAACCTTTCCGACCAAGTCCCTTCAGAGTAAACACGACCACATCTTTGTGAGGCCACTCATACCAATGGAGAAATATTGTACATAATACAGGAATAGTAAAGGTATGTTAATACAGGACTAGTAAAGATCTGTTAATACAGGACTAGTAAAGGTCTGTTAATACAGGACTAGTAAAGGTCCTCTAATACAGGACTAGTAAAGGTCTGTTAATACAGGACTAGTAAAGGTCTGTTAATACAGGACTAGTAAAGGTCTGTTAATACAGGACTAGTAAAGGTCTGTTAATACAGGACTAGTAAAGGTCCTCTAATACAGGACTAGTAAAGGTCTGTTAATACAGGACTAGTAAAGGTCCTCTAATACAGGACTAGTAAAGGTCTGTTAATACAGGACTAGTAAAGGTCTGTTAATACAGGACTAGTAAAGGTCTGTTAATACAGGACTAGTAAAGGTCCTCTAATACAGGACTAGTAAAGGTCTGTTAATACAGGACTAGTAAAGGTCCTCTAATACAGCACTAGTAAAGGTCTGTTAATACAGGAGTAGTAAAGGTCTGTTAATACAGGACTAGTAAAGGTCCTCTAATAAAGGACTAGTAAAGGTTTGTTAATACAGGACTAGTAAAGGTCCTCTAATACAGGACTAGTAAAGGTCTGTTAATACAGGACTAGTAAAGGTCTGTTAATACAGGACTAGTAAAGGTCTGTTAATACAGGACTAGTAAAGGTCCTCTAATACAGGACTAGTAAAGGTCTATTAATACAGAACTAGTAAAGGTCTGTTAATACAGGACTAGTAAAGGTCTGTTAATACAGGACTGGTAAAGGTCCTCTAATACAGGACTAGTAAAGGTCTGTTAATACAGGACTAGTAAAGGTCCTATAATACAGGACTAGTAAAGGTCTGTTAATAGAGGACTAGTAAAGGTCTGTTAATACAGGATTAGTAAAGGTCTGTTAATACAGGACTAGTAAAGGTCTGTTAATACAGGACTAGTAAAGGTCCTCTAATACAGGACTAGTAAAGGTCTGTTATTACGGGACTAGTAAAGATATGTTAATACAGGACTAGTAATACAGGACAAGTAAAGGTTTGTTAATACAGGACTAGTAAAGGCCTGTTAATACAGGACTAGTAATACAGGACTAGTAAAGGTTTGTTAATACAGGACTAGTCAAGGTTTGTTAATACAGGACTAGTAAAGGTCTGTTAATACAGGACTAGTAAAGGTCTGTTAATACAGGACTAGTAATAAAGGACTAGTAAAGGTTTGTTAATACAGGACTAGTCAAGGTTTGTTAATACAGGACTAGTAAAGATATGTTAATACAGGACTAGTAAAGGCCTGTTAATACAGGACTAGTAATACAGGACTAGTAAAGGTTTGTTAATACAGGACTAGTCAAGGTTTGTTAATACAGGACTAGTAAAGGTCTGTTAATACAGGACTAGTAATAAAGGACTAGCAATACAGGACTAGTAAATGTCTGTCATTACAGGACTAGTAAATGTCCTCTAATACAGGACTAGTAAAGGTCCTCTAATACAGGACTAGTAAAGGTCCTCTAATACAGGACTAGTAAAGGTCCTCTAATACAGGACTAGTAAAGGTCTGTTAATACAGGACTAGTAAAGGTCTGTTAATACAGGACTAGTAAAGGTCCTCTAATACAGGACTAGTAAAGGTCTGTTAATAAATGACTAGTAAAGGTCTGTTAATAGAGGACTAGTAAAGGTCCTCTAATACAGGACTAGTAAAGGTCTGTTAATAAATGACTAGTAAAGGTCTGTTAATACAGGACTAGTAAAGGTCCTCTAATACAGGACTAGTAAAGGTCTGTTAATAAATGACTAGTAAAGGTCTGTTAATACAGGACTAGTAAAGGTCCTCTAATACAGGACTAGTAAAGGTCTGTTAATAAATGACTAGTAAAGGTCTGTTAATACAGGACTAGTAAAGGTCCTCTAATACAGGACTAGTAAAGGTCTGTTAATAAATGACTAGTAAATGTCTGTTAATACAGGACTAGTAAAGGTCCTCTAATACAGGACTAGTAAAGGTCCTCTAATACAGGACTAGTAAATGTCTGTTAATACAGGACTAGTAAAGGTCCTCTAATACAGGACTAGTAAAGGTCTGTTAATACAGGACTAGTAAAGGTCTGTTAATACAGGACTAGTAAAGGTCTGTTAATACAGGACTAGTAATACAGGACTAGTAAAGGGCTGTTAATACAGGACTAGTAAAGGTCCTCTAATACAGGACTAGTAAAGGTCCTCTAATACAGGACTAGTAAAGGTCTGTTAATACAGGACTAGTAAAGGTCAGTTAATACAGGACTAGTAAAGGTCTGTTAATACAGGACTAGTAATACAGGACTAGTAAAGGTCTGTTAATACAGGACTAGTAAAGGTCCTCTAATACAGGACTAGTAAAGGTCTGTTAATACAGGACTAGTAAAGGTCAGTTAATACAGGACTAGTAAAGGTATGTTAATACAGGACTAGTAAAGGCCTGTTAATACAGGACTAGTTAAGGTCTGTTAATAAAGGACTAGTAAAGGTCTGTTAATACAGGACTAGTAATACAGGACTAGTAAAGGTCTGTTATTACAGGACTAGTAAAGGTCTGTTAATACAGGACTAGTAAAGGTTTGTCAATACAGGACTAGTCAAGGTTTGTTAATACAGGACTAGTAAAGGTCTGTTAATACAGGACTAGTAATACAGGACTAGTAATACAGGACTAGTAAAGGTCTGTTATTACAGGACTAGTAAATGTCCACTAATACAGGACTTGTAAAGTTCTGTTAATACAGGACTAGTAAAGGTCATCTAATACAGGACTAGTAAAGATCTGTTAATACAGGACTAGTAAAGGCCTGTTAATACAGGACTAGTAAAGGTATGTTAATACAGGACTAGTAATACAGGACTAGTAAAGGTCCTCTAATACAGGACTAGTAATACAGGACTAGTAAAGGTCTGTTAATACAGGACAGTAATACAGGACTAGTAAAGGTCCTCTAATACAGGACTAGTAAAGGTCTGTTAATACAGGACTAGTAAAGGTCCTCTAATACAGGACTAGTAAAGGTCTGTTAGTACAGGACTAGTAAAGGTCCTCTAATACAGGACTAGTAAAGGTCTGTTAATACAGGACTAGTAAAGGTCTGTTAATACAGGACTAGTAAAGGTCTGTTAATACAGGACTAGTAAAGGTCCTCTAATACAGAACTAGTAAAGGTCTGTTAATACAGGACTAGTAAAGGTCCTCTTATACAGGACTTGTAAAGGTCCTCTAATACAGAACTAGTAAAGGTCTGTTAATACAGGACTAGTAAAGGTCCTCTAATACAGGACTAGTAAAGGTCTGTTAATACAGGACTAGTAAAGGTCCTCTAATACAGGACTTGTAAAGGTCCTCTAATACAGAACTAGTAAAGGTCTGTTAATACAGGACTAGTAGAGGTCCTCTAATACAGGACTAGTAAAGGTCCTCTAATACAGGACTAGTAAAGGTCCTCTTATACAGGACTTGTAAAGGTCCTCTAATACAGAACTAGTAAAGGTCCAAAGCACTACTTCTGTGAACTAAATATATTTTAGTTTTTACCCGCATTTGAAACTTAAGTCTGATACTTTTCTGTACAAAAAAGTTCATCTGATAATACTTAATCTGAAAAATACTTGCATGATATATGTTTTCTAGTTCCTTTGAAATTATTTGCAAATGCAACTGATTTCTATGTGAAAACTGAACTACTCTTTTCATTCCTTTTCCATTTTAGCACACACTGTTATCCAGAGCAACTTACAGCAGTGAGTGCATACATTTTCATACTAGTCCCCCTTGGGAATCAAACACAAGCCTATTATTGCAAGCACCTTGTTCTACCAACTGATCCGCATCACATGACACCATCACGAACCACTTGATGTACTCAATTACTGTATCCTACATTGTTTTTATCTCCATCGGGATGAAAAGTCTACAGGTACAAACCTAGATTTCCAGCCTATGTACAAAACAATAATGTATATTTTGATTAAGTTGTTTGTAAGTACTATTAATTAATACTCTGCACAAAAAGTGTTTTTTTTAATATTATTTGATCAAGAAAAATATTTCATTTCACTTTGCACCTTTTGATGTAAATCTTTGATGACTGGGTTTTGTTCTTTATGGATTCCACGAGAATGACAATCACAGAGAAATAGACAGGGGTACAACTCTTACAATTCCAACAAATAACATGTGTTAAATAAATCTAAATGTATTTTGTGTTTGAGATTTTTCAAGGTAGCCACCCTTTGTCTTGATGACAGCTTTGATGACAGATCCTTGTTGTCCCCAGTCCACCTGGCCGTACTGCTGCTCTAGTTTCAACTGTTCTGCCTGCGGCTATGGGCAGGCTGATCATTAGGCTATGGGCAGGCTGATCATTAGGCTATGGGCAGGCTGATCATTAGGCTATGGGCAGGCTGATCATTAGGCTATGGGCAGGCTGATCATTAGGCTATGGGCAGGCTGATCATTAGGCTATAGGCAGGCGGATCATTAGGCTATGGGCAGGCTGATCATTAGGCTATGGGCAGGCTGATCATTAGGCTATGGGCAGGCTGATCATTAGGCTATGGGACAGGCTGAGCATTAGGCGGATCAGGTTGGTCATTAGACTATGGGCAGGGTGATCATTAGACTATGGGCAGGTTGGTCATTAGACTATGGGCAGGATGATCATTAGACTATGGGCAGGTTGGTCATTAGACTATGGGCAGGGTGTTCATTAGACTATTGGCAGGTTGGTCATTAGGCTATGGGCAGGCTGATCATTAGGCTATGGGACAGGCTGAGCATTAGGCGGATCAGGTTGGTCATTAGGATATAGTTAGGCTGATCATTAGACTATAGGCAGGCTGATCATTAGACTATGGGCAGGCTGATCATTAGGCTATAGGCAGGCTGATCATTAGGCTATGGCCAGGCTGAGCATTAGGCTGATCAGGTTGGTCATTAGACTATGGGCAGGCTGAAAATGTGTCTATGGGCAGGCTGACCATTAGGCTATAGACAGGCTGATCATCAGCTTGGTCATTAGGCTATGGAGAGGCTGATCATTAGGCTATGGGACAGACTGATCATTAGGTTATAGGCAGGCTGATCATTAGGCGATAGGCAGGCTGATCATTAGGCTATGGGCAGGCTGATCATTAGGCTATAGGCAGGCTGATCATTAGGCTATAGGCAGGCTGATCATTATGCTATAGGCAGGCTGATCATTAGGCTATAGGCAGGCTGATCATTAGGCCATAGGCAGGCTGATCATTAGACTATAGGCAGACTGACCATTAGGCTATAGGCAGGCTGATCATCAGCTTGGTCATTAGGCTATGGACAGGCTGATCATTAGGCTATGGGACAGGCTTATCATTAGGCTATAGGCAGGCTGATCATTAGGCTATAGGCAGGCTGATCATTAGGCTATGGGCAGGCTGATCATTAGACTATGAGCAGGCTGATTATTAGGCAATGGGCAGGCTGATCATTAGACTATAGGCAGGCTGATCATTAGGCGATAGGCAGGCTGATCATTAGGCTATGGGCAGGCTGATCATTAGGCTATAGGCAGGCTGATCATTAGGCTATAGGCAGGCTGATCATTAGGCCATAGGCAGGCTGATCATTAGACTATAGGCAGGCTGATCATTAGGCTATAGGCAGGCTGATCATTAGACTATAGGCAGGCTGATCATTATGCTATAGGCAGGCTGATCATTAGGCTATAGGCAGGCTGATCATTAGGCCATAGGCAGGCTGATCATTAGACTATAGGCAGACTGACCATTAGGCTATAGGCAGGCTGATCATCAGCTTGGTCATTAGGCTATGGACAGGCTGATCATTAGGCTATGGGACAGGCTTATCATTAGGCTATAGGCAGGCTGATCATTAGGCTATAGGCAGGCTGATCATTAGGCTATGGGCAGGCTGATCATTAGACTATGAGCAGGCTGATTATTAGGCAATGGGCAGGCTGATCATTAGGCTATAGGCAGGCTGATCATTAGGCTATAGGCAGGCTGATCATTAGGCTATGGGCAGGCTGATCATTAGGCTATAGGCAGGCTGATCATTAGGCTATAGGCAGGCTGATCATTAGGCCATAGGCAGGCTGATCATTAGACTATAGGCAGGCTGATCATTAGGCTATATGCAGGCTGATCATTAGACTATAGGCAGGCTGATCATTAGGCTATGGGCAGGCTGATCATTAGGCTATAGGCAGGCTGATCATTAGGCTATAGGCAGGCTGATCATTCGGCCATAGGCAGGCTGATCATTAGACTATAGGCAGGCTGATCATTAGGCTATAGGCAGGCTGATCATTAGACTATAGGCAGGATGATCATTAGGCTATGGCCAGGCTGAGCATTAGGCTGATCAGGTTGGTCATTAGACTATGGGCAGGCTGCTCATTAGGCTGTGGGTAGGCTGATCATTAGACTATGGGCAGGCTGATCATTAGACTATGGGCAGGCTGCTCATTAGGCTGTGGGCAGGCTGATCATTAGACTATGGGCAGGCTGATCATTAGACTATGGGCAGGCTGCTCATTAGGCTGTGGGCAGGCTGATCATTAGACTTTGGGCAGGCTGATCATTAGACTATGGGCAGGCTGCTCATTAGGCTGTGGGCAGGCTGATCATTAGACTATGGGCAGGCTGATCATTAGACTTTGGGCAGGCTGATCATTAGGCTATGGGCAGGCCGATCATTAGACTATGGGCAGGCTGATCATTAGGCTATAGGCAGGCTGATCATTAGGCTGTGGGCATGCTACTCATTAGACTATGGGCAGGCTGATCATTAGGCTATGGGCAGGCTGATCATTAGACTACGAGCAGGCTGATCATTAGACTATAGGTAGGCTGATCATTAGGCTATGGGCAGGCTGATCATTAGACTATTGGCAGGCTGATCATTAGGCTCATCGGATTGGCCATTAGGCTATGGGCAGGCTGATCATTAGGCTATGGGCAGGCTGATCATTAGACTATGGGCAGGCTGATCATTAGACTATGAGCAGGCTGATCATTAGACTATGCGCAGGCTGATCATTAGGCTCATCGGGTTGGTCATTAGGCTATTGGCAGGCTGGTCATTAGGCTGATCAGGTTGGTCATTAGACTATGGGCAGGCTGATAATTTGTCCATGGGCAGGCTGACCATTAGGCTATAGCCAGGCTGATCATCAGCTTGGTCATTAGGCTATGGGCAGGCTGATCATTAGACTTTGGGCAGGCTGATCATTAGGCTATGGGCAGGCCGATCATTAGACTATGGGCAGGCTGATCATTAGGCTATAGGCAGGCTGATCATTAGGTTGTGGGCATGCTACTCATTAGACTATGGGCAGGCTGATCATTAGACTATTGGCAGGCTGATCATTAGGCTCATCGGATTGGCCATTAGGCTATGGGCAGGCTGATCATTAGACTATGGGTAGGCTGATCATTAGGCTATGGGCAGGCTGATCATTAGACTATGGGCAGGCTGATCATTAGACTATAGGCAGGCTGATCATTAGGCTATGGGTAGGCTGATCATTAGGCTATGGGTAGGCTAATCATTAGACTATAGGCAGGCTGATCATTAGACTATGGGTTAGGCTGATCATTAGGCTATGGGCAGGCTGATCATTAGACTATGGGCAGGCTGATCATTAGACTATAGGCAGGCTGATCATTAGGCTATGGGTAGGCTGATCATTAGACTATGGGCAGGCTGATCATTAGACTATAGGCAGGCTGATCATTAGGCTATAGGCAGGCTGATCATTAGGCCATAGGCAGGCTGATCATTAGACTATAGGCAGGCTGATCATTAGGCTATAGGCAGGCTGATCATTAGACTATAGGCAGGATGATCATTAGGCTATGGCCAGGCTGAGCATTAGGCTGATCAGGTTGGTCATTAGACTATGGGCAGGCTGCTCATTAGGCTGTGGGTAGGCTGATCATTAGACTATGGGCAGGCTGATCATTAGACTATGGGCAGGCTGCTCATTAGGCTGTGGGCAGGCTGATCATTAGACTATGGGCAGGCTGATCATTAGACTATGGGCAGGCTGCTCATTAGGCTGTGGGCAGGCTGATCATTAGACTTTGGGCAGGCTGATCATTAGACTATGGGCAGGCTGCTCATTAGGCTGTGGGCAGGCTGATCATTAGACTATGGGCAGGCTGATCATTAGACTTTGGGCAGGCTGATCATTAGGCTATGGGCAGGCCGATCATTAGACTATGGGCAGGCTGATCATTAGGCTATAGGCAGGCTGATCATTAGGCTGTGGGCATGCTACTCATTAGACTATGGGCAGGCTGATCATTAGACTATGGGCAGGATGATCATTAGGCTATGGGCAGGCCGATCATTAGGCTATGGGCAGGCTGATCATTAGACTAGGAGCAGGCTGATCATTAGACTATAGGTAGGCTGATCATTAGGCTATGGGCAGGCTGATCATTAGACTACGAGCAGGCTGATCATTAGACTATAGGTAGGCTGATCATTAGGCTATGGGCAGGCTGATCATTAGACTATTGGCAGGCTGATCATTAGGCTCATCGGATTGGCCATTAGGCTATGGGCAGGCTGATCATTAGGCTATGGGCAGGCTGATCATTAGACTATGGGCAGGCTGATCATTAGACTATGAGCAGGCTGATCATTAGACTATGCGCAGGCTGATCATTAGGCTCATCGGGTTGGTCATTAGGCTATTGGCAGGCTGGTCATTAGGCTGATCAGGTTGGTCATTAGACTATGGGCAGGCTAATAATTTGTCCATGGGCAGGCTGACCATTAGGCTATAGCCAGGCTGATCATCAGCTTGGTCATTAGGCTATGGGCAGGCTGATCATTAGACTTTGGGCAGGCTGATCATTAGGCTATGGGCAGGCCGATCATTAGACTATGGGCAGGCTGATCATTAGGCTATAGGCAGGCTGATCATTAGGTTGTGGGCATGCTACTCATTAGACTATGGGCAGGCTGATCATTAGACTATTGGCAGGCTGATCATTAGGCTCATCGGATTGGCCATTAGGCTATGGGCAGGCTGATCATTAGACTATGGGTAGGCTGATCATTAGGCTATGGGCAGGCTGATCATTAGACTATGGGCAGGCTGATCATTAGACTATAGGCAGGCTGATCATTAGGCTATGGGTAGGCTGATCATTAGGCTATGGGTAGGCTAATCATTAGACTATAGGCAGGCTGATCATTAGACTATGGGTAGGCTGATCATTAGGCTATGGGCAGGCTGATCATTAGACTATGGGCAGGCTGATCATTAGACTATAGGCAGGCTGATCATTAGGCTATGGGTAGGCTGATCATTAGGCTATGGGTAGGCTGATCATTAGACTATTGGCAGGCTGATCATTAGGCTGTGGGCAGGTTGCATGTGTTTCTATTTCTAAGTCTTGTTATTTCATCTTCATACCCATCACAGCTGTCTCTATATGTGATGTACGTCGTGTTGGTCTGCATGTGAGGAACGATGACAGGAACCTGTTAACAGGAAGCATCGTGAAGGTCAGCTTATGAGGAATGATGACAGGAACCTGTTAACAGGAAGCATCGTGAAGGTCAGCTTATGAGGAATGATGACAGGAACCTGTTAACAGGAAGCATTGTGAAGGTCAGCTTATGAGGAATGATGACAGGAACCTGTTAACAGGAAGCATTGTGAAGGTCAGCTTATGAGGAATGATGACAGAAACCTGTTAACAGGAAGCATTGTGAAGGTCAGCTTATGAGGAATGACGACAGAAACCTGTTTTAATAGCAAGCATCATAAAGGTCAGCTTATGAGGAATGATGACAGGAATCTGTTAACAGGAAGCATCGTGAAGGTCAGCTTATGAGGAACGATGACAGAAACCTGTTAACAGGAAGCATCGTGAAGGTCAGCTTATGAGGAATGATGACAGGAACCTGTTAACAGGAAGCATCGTGAAGGTCAGCTTATGAGGAATGATGACAGGAACCTGTTAACAGGAAGCATGTGAAGGTCAGCTTATGAGGAATGATGACAGGAACCTGTTAACAGGAAGCATTGTGAAGGTCAGCTTATGAGGAATGACGACAGAAACCTGTTTTAATAGCAAGCATCATAAAGGTCAGCTTATGAGGAATGATGAAGGAATCTGTTAACAGGAAGCATCGTGAAGGTCCTTATGAGGAACGATGACAGAAACCTGTTAACAGGAAGCATCGTGAAGGTCAGTTTATGAGGAATGATGACAGGAACCTGTTAACAGGAAGCATCGTGAAGGTCAGCTTATGAGGAATGATGACAGGAACCTGTTAACAGGAAGCATTGTGAAGGTCAGCTTATGAGGAATGATGACAGAAACCTGTTAACAGCAAGCATCGTGAAGGTCAGCTTGTGTTCAGGGAATGACGACAGGTGTCAGGTTGATGTTTCCTCTCTTATGAAATGGAACTGAATGAAATCAAGCCAAGCACCTTTCATGGGATAAAGGATAAAAAGCCTATCCTAATATTTTCAATAGCATATTATTTTTCCAGTAGTAGACTACATGATTTGTCAGTCGTCACTGCATCCTCTCTAGCCACTTTGAACAACGTACAGTATTGCCTCTGGGAATGCACATTTTTCCGAAAAGTGGAGGGAAAAACGCATCAAACTTGCTGTGAATCGTTTTTGTGCATCAAAATCAGGAGCCAGAGTCGAAACCATGATGCTGATCCAGAGGCTGTCAGCTTGGTAAAACAGTGTTCTAGAGTCGAAACCATGATGCTGATCCAGAGGCTGTCAGCTTGGTAAAACAGTGTTCTAGAGTCGAAACCATGATGCTGATCCAGAGGCTGTCAGCTTGGTAAAACAGTGTTCTAGAGTCGAAACCATGATGCTGATCCAGAGGCTGTCAGCTTGGTAAAACAGTGTTCTAGAGTCGAAACCATGATGCTGATCCAGAGGCTGTCAGCTTGGTAAAACAGTGTTCTAGAGTCGAAACCATGATGCTGATCCAGAGGCTGTCAGCTTGGTAAAACAGTGTTCTAGAGTCTAAACCATGATGCTGATCCAGAGGCTGTCAGCTTGGTAAAACAGTTTCTAGAGTCGAAACCATGATGCTGATCCAGAGGCTGTCAGCTTGGTAAAACAGTGTTCTAGAGTCGAAACCATGATGCTGATCCAGAGGCTGTCAGCTTGGTAAAACAGTGTTCTAGAGTCTAAACCATGATGCTGATCCAGAGGCTGTCAGCTTGGTAAAACAGTTTCTAGAGTCTAAACCATGATGCTGATCCAGAGGCTGTCAGCTTGGTAAAACAGTGTTCTAGAGTCTAAACCATGATGCTGATCCAGAGGCTGTCAGCTTGGTAAAACAGTGTTCTAGAGTCGAAACCATGATGCTGATCCAGAGGCTGTCAGCTTGGTAAGACAGTGTTCTAGAGTCTAAACCATCATGCTGATCCAGAGGCTGTCAGCTTGGTAAAACAGTGTTCTAGTGTCTAAACCATCATGCTGATTCAGAGGCTGCCAGCTTGGTGAAACAGTGTTCTAGAGTCTAAACCATCATGCTGATTCAGAGGCTGACAGCTTGGTGAAACAGTGTTCTAGAGTCTAAACCATCATGCTGATTCAGAGGCTGACAGCTTTGTGAAACAGTGTTCTAGAGTCTAAACCATCATGCTGATTCAGAGGCTGTCAGCTTGGTGAAACAGTGTTCTAGAGTCTAAACCATCATGCTGATTCAGAGGCTGACAGCTTTGTGAAACAGTGTTCTAGAGTCTAAACCATCATGCTGATTCAGAGGCTGTCAGCTTGGTGAAACAGTGTTCTAGAGTCTAAACCATCATGCTAATTCAGAGGCTGTCAGCTTTGTGAAACAGTGTTCTAGAGTCTAAACGATCATGCTGATTCAGAGGCTGTCAGCTTGGTGAAACAGTGTTCTAGAGTCTAAACCATCATGCTGATTCAGAGGCTGACAGCTTGGTGAAACAGTGTTCTAGAGTCTAAACCATCATGCTTTCCTATGACCCATCATGCTGATTCTATGTTCTGTGTGACAGTCTGGAAGTCAACGTTAGGACAGTTTTGATTTGTCAGGTTTAGGGAGGAAAGCTGGGGAAATGGACTTGAGTAAACCGTCAGGATCAAACATATTTCACATGGGCTAACAGAAAAATAGGAATACAATATTGTGAATGACGAATAAAATGTTGTGAATGTTTTTGAAAGGTATTAACCAGTGCTAGGGCAGTCCCTACTACAGTCTGGGTATGAAAGATACGAGGGTGGAATATTAATCCCTACTACAGTCTGGGTATGAAAGATACGGGGGTGGAATATTAAGGGTTAGCAGCAACGGGCATAGCAAAATAATGAATCACTCCTGCCCTCATCACCCATTAGGAAATGACATGAGTACAACTGTAGATTCACAGGTCTGCAAGATAAGATGTTAACAATGACAGTAGTACTAGCCACACCTTATCTTTCATACCCAGACTACTGTACAGTAGGGACTACCCTAGCGCTAGTTAACAATGACAGTAGTACTAGCCACACCTTATCTTTCATACCCAGACTACTGTACAGTAGGGACTACCCTAGCGCTGGTTAACAATGACAGTAGTACTAGCCACACCTTATCTTTCATACCCAGACTACTGTACAGTAGGGACTACCCTAGCGCTGGTTAACAATGACAGTAGTACTAGCCGCACCTTATCTTTCATACCCAGACTACTGTACAGTAGGGACTACCCTAGCGCTGGTTAACAATGACAGTAGTACTGGACTAGATCAAAGAAGTTGAAATGGTTAGGGTCATAAGAAATTCAGGAAACTGACACAGATTCATGTAAAAACGAATATGAGCATGTAATGAAGTAATTCATTTCTGTGAAGAAAATGTTTTAATGATGGACACGTCCCCTTTCCACTTTAACACAATTAAAACATGTGTCAAACAGTTGTATAGTCCAGGACAATGACGAGAGGGAACCACTTCATTTGTGTATAAATTGATTTGATTACAGAGAACAATGCTGTACAAATTATAATTAGAGACAATTCCATCATAAATCAAATCAAATGTATTTATATAGCCCTTCGTACATCAGCTGATATCTCAAAGTGCTGTACAGAAACCCAGCCTAAAACCCCAAACAGCAAGCAATGCAGGTGTAGAAGCACAGTGGCTAGGAAAAACTCCCTAGAAAGGCCAAAACCTAGGAAGAAACCTAGAGAGGAACCAGGCTATGTGGGGTGGCCAGTCCTCTTCTGGCTGTGCCAGGTGGAGATTATAACAGAACATGGCCAAGATGTTCAAATGTTCATAAATGACCAGCATGGTCCAATCATAATAAGGTAGAACAGTTGAAACTGGAGCAGCAGCACGGCCAGGTGGACTGGGATAAGGATGCTGTAACATGACCGTAGCTGTGCCTTTCAGACACAGCCCAGAAATGATCCTACAGTTCAACCTGGTATTGTCCTACTTGTGATATTCAGTACTGGAGTAAAGAGCAAGATAGCATTTGCTGTCCAACATGGTGAATTACGGCAGGTGATGATCCATGAAGGAGACTGAGAAGGAAGACCAAACACATACACATCTCTTGGTGTCACGTCCTGACCTTAGAGATCCGTTTATGTCTCTATTTTGGTTTGGTCAGGGCGTGAGTTGGGGTGGGCATTCTATGTTGTGGGTTCTATGTTTCCTATTTCTGTGTGTTTGTCCGGGTGTGGTTCTCAATCAGAGGCAGCTGTCTATCGTTGTCTCTGATTGAGAACCATACTTAGGCAGCCCTTTTCCCACCTGTGTTTTGTGGGTAGTTGTTTTCTGTTTTTGTGTCTTTCTGCACCACACAGACTGTTTCGGTTTCGTTCGTTCTCTTCGTAGTTTTTTTTGTGTGTTAATCAGTGTTCTGTTCAAATAATAAAGATGAACATGTACCACGCTGCACCTTGGTCCTCCTTCCAACAGCCGTTACATTGGGCTGTAAATGACTGACTCTGCAGAGGACTGTAGAGTACTGTAGCCTCACAGGTCCACTATTTATATTAGATCAGTTTAGAAATCAAATCAAATGTATTTATATAGCCCTTCGTACATCAGCTGATATCTCAAAGTGCTGTACAGAAACCCAGCCTAAAACCCCAAACAGCAAGCAATGCAGGTTTTTCCTAGCACGGCTAGCCTTTTGGAATGGGTCTGTGGACTTTTCCATGTGAATATTAAAGTCACCAAAGATTAGAATATTATCTGCTATGACTACAAGGTCCGGTAGGAATTCAGGGAACTCAGTGAGGAACGCTGTATACGGCCCAGGAGGCCTGTAAACAGTAGCTATACAAAGTGATTGAGTTGCTGCATAGATTTCATTACTAGAAGCTCAAAAGACGAAAACGTCTTTTTATTTTTTTGTAGATTGACATTTGCTATCGTAAATGTTAGCAACACCTCTGCCTTTGCGGGATGCACAGGGGATATGGTCACTAGTGTAGCCAGGAGGTGAGGCCTCATTTAACACAGTAAATTCATCAGGCTTATGCCATGTTTCAGTCAGGCCAATCACATCAAGATTATGATCAGTGATTAGTTAATTACTATAATTGCCTTTGAAGTAAGGGATCTAACATTAAGTAGCCCTATTTTGAGATGTGAGGTATCATGATCTCTTTCAATAATGACAGGAATGGAGGAGGTATTTATCCTAGTGAGATTGCTAAGGCGAACAACGCCATGTTTAGTTTTGCCCAACCTAGGTCGAGACACAGACACGGTCTCAATGGGGATAGCTGAGCTGACTACACTGACTGTGCTAGTGGCAGACTCCACTATGCTGGCAGGCTGGCTAACAGCCTGCTGCCTGACCTGCACCCTATTTCATTGTGGAGCTAGAGGAGTTAGAGCCCTGTCTATGTTGGTAGATAATATGAGAGCACCCCTCCAGCTAGGATGGAGTCTGTCACTCCTCAGCAGGTCAGGCTTGGTCCTGTTTGTGGGTGAGTCCCAGAAAGAGGGCCAATTATCTACAAATTCTATCTTTTGGGAGGGGCAGAAAACAGTTTTCAACCAGCGATTGAGTTGTGAGACTCTGCTGTAGAGCTCATCACTCCCCCTAACTGGGAGGGGGCCAGAGACAATTACTCGATGCCGACACATCTTTCTAGCTGATTTACACGCAGAAGCTATGTTGCGCTTGGTGATCTCTGACTGTTTCATCCTAACATCGTTGGTGCCGACGTGGATAACAATATCTCTATACTCTCTACACTCGCCAGTTTTAGCTTTAGCCAGCACCATCTTCAGATTAGCCTTAACGTCGGTAGCCCTGCCCCCTGGTAAACAGTGTATGATCGCTGGATGATTCGTTTTAAGTCTAATACTGCGGGTAATGGGGTCGCCAATGACTAGAGTTTTCAATTTGTCCGAGTTTTCTGAGTTAGCGTCGCTTCGGCTGATGGAGGTCCTGACGAACCACGTCCAGATAAAGCATCATGTTAATGTTACTACTGGTTGGCTGGTGGAGGTCCTGTAGAACCACGTCCAGATAAAGCATCATGTTAATGTTACTACTGGTTGGCTGGTGGAGGTCCTGTAGAACCACGTCCAGATAAAGCATCATGTTAATGTTACTACTGGTTGGCTGGTGGAGGTCCTGTAGAACCACGTCCAGATAAAGCATCATGTTAATGTTACTACTGGTTGGCTGGTGGAGAACCATGTCCAGATAAAGCATCATGTTAAACCTTACGAACCACATCCAGATAAAGCATCATGTTAATGTTACTACTGGTTGGCTGGTGGAGGTCCTGACGAACCATGTCCAGATAAAGCATCATGTTAATGTTACTACTTATCTTCCTGGAGAACCACGTCCAGATAAAGCATCATGTTAATGTTACTACTGGTTGGCTGGTGGAGATCCTGACGAACCACATCCAGATAAAGCATCATGTTAATGTTACTACTTAGGTTCAGCTGGTGGAGGTCCTGACGAACCACATCCAGATAAAGCATCATGTTAATGTTACTACTTAGCTTCGGCTGTAGGAGGTCCTGATGAACCACGTCCAGATAAAGCATCATGTTAATGTTACTACTGGTTGGCTGGTGGAGGTCCTGGAGAACCACGTCCAGATAAAGCATCATGTTAATGTTACTACTGGTTGGCTGGTGGAGGTCCTGACGAACCATGTCCAGATAAAGCGTCCGGAGTAAAAAAGTTGAATGAAAAAATAAAGTTGAGGGGAAAAACAAAAATGATAAAGGGTCTGGAGGCCTGGCGGTCTGGAGGTCTGAAGGTCTGGAGGCCTGGAGGCCTGGAGGTCTGGAGGTCTGGAGGCCTGGAGGCCTGGAGGCCTGGAGGCCTGGAGGTCTGGAGGTCTGGAGGTCTGGAGGCCTGGAGGCCTGGAGGTCTGGAGGTCTGGAGGTCTGGAGGCCTGGAGGTCTGGAGGCCTGGAGGTCTGGAGGTCTGGAAGCCTGGAAGCATGGAGGTCTGGAGGTTCCACATCATCTGTATTATACTCACTATCACCCCTGACCTGCTAGTACCATTACCTCATCATCACCCCTATCCTGTTAGTACCATTACCTCACCATCACCCCTGACCTGCTAGTACCATTACCTTACCATCACCCCTGTCCTGCTAGCACCATTACCTCACCATAACCCCTGTCCTGCTAGTACCTCACCATCACCCCTGACCTGCTAGTACCATTACCTCACCATCACCCCTGTCCTGCTAGTACCATTACCTCACCATCACCCCTGTTCTGCTAGTACCATTACCTTACCATCACCCCTGACCTGCTAGTACCATTACCTCACCATCACCACTGACCTGCTAGTGCCATTACCTCACCACCACTCCTGTCCTGTAGGTACCTCACCATCACCCCTGACCTTCTAGTACCATTACCTCACCATCATCTCTGTCTTGCTAGTACCATTAACTCATCATCACCCCTGACCTGCTAGTACATCACCATCACCCCTGACCTGCTAGTACCATTACCTCACCATCACACTTGCCCTGTTAGTATCTCACCATCACCCCTGACCTGCTAGTACCATTACCTCATCATCACCCCTGTCCTGCTAGTACCATTACCTCACCATCACCCCTGTCCTGCTAGTACCATTACCTCACCATCACCTCTGACCTGCTAGTACCATTACCTCACTATCACCCCTGACCTGCTAGTACCATTACCTCACCATCACCGCTGCCCTGCTGGTACCTCATCATCATCCCTGTCCTGTTAGTACCTCACCATCAAACCTGACCTGCTAGTACCATTACCTCACCATCACCCCTGCCCTGTTAGTACCTCACCATCACCCCTGCCCTGCTGGTACCTCATCATCACCCCTGTCCTGTTAGTACCTCACCATCACCCCTGACCTGCTAGTACCATTACCTCACCATCACCCCTGCCCTGCTGGTACCTCATCATCATCCCTGACCTGCTAGTACCATTACCTCACCAACACCCCTGACCTGCTAGTACCTCATCATCCCCCCTGACCTGCTTGTACCATTACCTCATCATCACCCCTGTCCTGTTAGTACCATTACCTCACCATCACCACCGTCCTGCTAGTACCATTACCTCACCATCACCCCCGTCCTGCTAGAACCCTGACCTATTAGTACCAGTATCTCCCCCCTGTCCTGCTAGTACCAGCATCTCCCCCTTGACCTTCTAGTACCCCTTCCTACCACCTTACTGTGCAACAGTTTCCCATTGTCCCACCTAACTGTCGAACAGTTCCCCTTGTGACGTGGTGTGGTGTGACCGAGGTGCAGAGAAGAGACCAGACAAGACATCAATGGATAAGGATAAACATAATACTTCACTGAGAAATGCTTACCGCAGGATCACGGTACAAAAAAACTCTCTCAGTAAACAAACGCACACTGTTAACAATTTTTGTTTTGGACATTTGAGCAAATGGACAACAGAGAAACATGGGAAATTTAAATGAGTAAATAGTACACATCTGAGTAGTGTCTTTTCAGTTTTTTTGTCCCCCTCATTCCATTGTGCAAAGACCACCCCATGCAAAGGGACCGTGTAGGATCAGGATGGACGAGGAGATGAAATTCCCCTTTTGCTCCCCGAATGCCCTGTCAGCCTCGTGGGTCCAGCAAAAATGTTTCGGGGACTTGCGGGTTAGGGCCGTGAGGGGCACTGCCACCGCACCAAAGTTACATATAAAACAGCTGTAAAAATTGCTGGACTTGTTTGAGTAAGGATGGACGGGGCCAGTCGGTGACCACGCTAAACCTTTATGGGGTCCATTTGGATACGGGTGGTAAAGAGTTTGCGGCCCAGGAAAGAAACTTGGTATACATGGAACTCACACTTCTCTATATGTACAGTTTAATCTGAAGGAGGCGTCTCAGGACTTGGTGGACATGCAGCATGTGTTCCGGAAGCGTCTTGGAGAAGTTCAGGATGTGTTCCGGAAGCGTCTTGGAGAAGATCAGGATGTGTTCCGGAAGCGTCTTGGAGAAGTTCAGGATGTGTTCCGGAAGCGTCTTGGAGAAGATCAGGATGTGTTCCGGAAGCATCTTGGAGAAGATCAGGATGTGTTCTGGAAGCGTCTTGGAGAAAATCAGGATGTGTTCGGAAGCGCCTTGGAGAAGATCAGGATGTGTTCGGAAGCGTCTTGGAGAAAATCAGCATGTGTTCGGAAGCGTCTTGGAGAAGATCAGGATGTGTTCCCGGAAGCGTCTTGGAGCAGATCTGGATGTGTTCCGGAAGCGTCTTGGAGAAGATCAGGATGTGTTCCGGAAGCGTCTTGGAGAAGATCAGGATGTGTTCCGGAAGCGTCTTGGAGAAGATCAGGATGTATTCCAAAATGCTAAACTGTGTTTTGCTATATTGCACTTGTGATTTCATGAATATAAATATTTTTATTAATATTATTTGAATGTGGCGCTCTGCAATTCAGCGGTTGTTGATGACAATTATCCCGCTAACGGGATGGGTAGCGTCAAGAAGTTAATCGTAATCCTGTTCAACCCTCTGTAATCGTTGCAGGGACGCAGACCTCCATCCTTCTTTCCCAAGCACCAGCTGGGATGTAGAGCAGTGAATGAAGCCTGCCTCCAGCAACTCCCGGATGTGATTGTTCATGGGCCGAGAGGGAGTAAAGCCCTGGGAAGTTCTACAGTGCCTTACTTAGTTCCATTACAACTTGTAAAATGAATTCATTTTTATTTGTATTTCATGTAATTGACAAACACAAAATAGTCCAAATTGGTGAAGTGAAATGAAAAAAAGCACTTGTTTAAATTTTTTACATATTTATAAAAAAACTTCAAAGTGATGCTTGCAAATGTTTTCACCCCTTTGCTATGAAGCCCTTAAATAAGATCTGGTGCAACCAATTACCTTCAGAAGTCACATAATTAGTTAAATAAAGTCCACCTGTATGCAATCTAAGTGTCACATGATCTGTCACATGATCTCAGTATATATACACCTGTTCTGAAAGTCCCCAGAGTCTGCAACACCACTAAGCAAGGGGAACCACCAAGCAAGGGGCATCATAAAGACCAAGGAGCTCTCCAAACAGGTCAGGGATAAAGTTGTGGAGAAGTACAGATCAGGGTTGGGTTATAAAAAAATACCTGACACTTTGAACATCCCACGGAGCACCATTAAATCCATTATCAATAAATGGAAAGAATATGGCACCACAACAAACCTGCCAAGAGACGGCCGCCCACCAAAACTCACAGACCAGGCAAGGAGGGCATTTATCGGAGAGGCAACAAAGAGACCAAAGATAAACCTGAAGGAACTGCAAAGCTCCACAGCAGAGATTGGAGCATCTGTCCATAGGACTACTTTAAGCCGTACTCTCCACAAATCAAATCAAATCAAATTTATTTATATAGCCCTTCGTACATCAGCTGATATCTCAAAGTGCTGTACAGAAACCCAGCCTAAAACCCCAAACAGCAAGCAATGCTGGTGTAGAAGCACGGTGGCTAGGAAAAACTCCCTAGAAAGGCCAAAACCTAGGAAGAAACCTAGAGAGGAACCAGGCTATGTGGGGTGGCCAGTCCTCTTCTGGCTGTGCCGGGTGGATATTATAACAGAACATGGCCAAGATGTTCAAATGTTCATAAATGACCAGCATGGTCGTATAATAATAAGGCAGAACAGTTGAAACTGGAGCAGCAGCACGGCCAGGTGGACTGGGGACAGCAAGGAGTCATCATGTCAGGTAGTCCTGGGGCATGGTCCTAGGGCTCAGGTCCTCCGAGAGAGAGAAAGAAAGAGAGAAGGAGAGAATTAGAGAATTCACACAGGACACCGAATACGACAGGAGAAGTACTCCAGATATAACAAACTGACCCTAGCCCCCCGACACAAACTACTGCAGCATAAATACTGGAGGCTGAGACAGGAGGGGTCAGGAGACACTGTGGCCCCATTCGAGGACACCCCCGGACAGGGCCAAACAGGAAGGATATAACCCCACCCACTTTGCCAAAGCACAGCCCCCACACCACTAGAGGGATGTCTTCAACCACCAACTTACCATCCTGAGACAAGGCTGAGTATAGCCCACAAAGATCTCTGCCATGGCACAACCCAAGGGGGGCGCCAACCCAGATAGGATGACCACATCAGTGAATCAACCCACTCAGGTGACGCACCCCTTCCAGGGACGGCATGAGAGAGCCCCAGTAAGCCAGTGACTTAGCCCCTGTAATAGGGTTAGAGACAGAGAATCCCAGTGGAAAGAGGGGACCCTGCCAGGCAGAGACAGCAAGGGCGGTTCGTTGCTCCAGAGCCTTTCCGTTCACCTTCCCACTCCTGGGCCAGACTACACTCAATCATATGACCCACTGAAGAGATGAGTCTTCAGTAAAGACTTAAAGGTTGAGACCGAGTTTGCGTCTCTGACATGGGTAGGCAGACCGTTCCATAAAAATGGAGCTCTATAGGAGAAAGCCCTGCCTCCAGCTGTTTGCTTAGAAATTCTAGGGACAATTAGGAGGCCTGCGTCTTGTGACCGTAGCGTACGTGTAGGTATGTACGGCAGGACCAAATCAGAGAGATAGGTAGGAGCAAGCCCATGTAATGCTTTGTAGGTTAGCGGTAAAACCTTGAAATCAGCCCTTGCTTTGACAGGAAGCCAGTGCAGAGAGGCTAGCACTGGAGTAATATGATCAAATTTTGGGGTTCTAGTCAGGAGTCTAGCAGCCGTATTTAGCACCAACTGAAGTTTATTTAGTGCTTTATCCGGGTAGCCGGAAAGTAGAGCATTGCAGTAGTCTAACCTAGAAGTGACAAAAGCATGGATGAATTTTTCTGCATAGAAAGTTTCTGAATTTTGCAATGTTACGTAGATGGAAAAAAGCTGTCCTTGAAATGGTCTTGATATGTTCTTCAAAAGAGAGATCAGGGTCCAGAGTAACGCCGAGGTCCTTTACAGTTTTATTTGAGACGACTGTACAACCATTAAGATTAATTGTCAGATTCAACAGAAGATCTCTTTGTCTCTTGGGACCTAGAACAAGCATCTCTGTTTTGTCTGAGTTTAAAAGTAGAAAGTTTGCAGCCATCCACTTCCTTATGTCTGAAACACATGCTTCTAGCGAGGGCAATTTTGGGGCTTCACCATGTTTCATTGAAATGTACAGCTGTGTGTCATCCGCATAGCAGTGAAAGTTAACATTATGTTTTCGAATAACATCCCCAAGAGGTAAAATAAATATATAGTGAAAACAATAGTGGTCCTAAAACGGAACCTTGAGGAACACCAAAATTTACAGTTGATTTGTCAGAGGACAAACCATTCACAGAGACAAACTGATATCTTTCCGACAGATAAGATCTAAACCAGGCACAGAGCTGGGATTTAGGGAAGAGTGGCTACCTACCTGTGTAACAGTTCTCCATCATACTACCTACCTGTGTAACAGTTCTCCATCATACTACCTACCTGTGTAACAGTTCTCCATCGTACCACCTACCTGTGTAACAGTTCTCCATCGTACTACCTACCTGTGTAACAGTTCTCCATCGTACCACCTACCTGTGTAACAGTTCTCCATCGTACTACCTGTGTAACAGTTCTCCATCGTACCACCTACCTGTTTAACAGTTCTCCATCGTACCACCTACCCGTGTAACAGTTCTCTATCGTACCACCTACCTGTGTAACAGTTCTCCATCATACTACCTACCTGTGTAACAGTTCTCTATCGTACCACCTACCTGTGTAACAGTTCTCCATCATACTTCCTACCTGTGTAACAGTTCTCCATCGTACCACCTACCTGTGTAACAGTTCTCCATCGTACCACTTACCTGTGTAACAGTTCTCCATCGTACCACCTACCTGTGTAACAGTTCTCCATCGTACCACCTACCTGTGTAACAGTTCTCCATCGTACCACTTACCTGTGTAACAGTTCTCCATCGTACCACCTACCTGTGTAACAGTTCCTCCATCGTACTACCTACCTGTGTAACAGTTCTCTATCGTACCACCTACCTGTGTAACAGTTCTCTATCGTACCACCTACCTGTCTAACAGTTCTCCATCGTACCACCTACCTGTGTAACAGTTCTCCATTGTACCACCTACCTGTGTAACAGTTCTCCATCGTACTACCTACCTGTGTAACAGTTCTCTATCATACCACCTACCTGTGTAACAGTTCTCCATCGTACCACCTACCTGTGTAACGGTTCTCCATCGTACCACCTACCTGTGTAACAGTTCTCCATCGTACTACCTGTGTAACAGTTCTCCATCGTACCACCTACCTGTGTAACAGTTCTCCATCGTACCACCTACCTGTGTAACAGTTCTCCATTGTACCACCTACCTGTGTAACAGTTCTCCATCGTACTACCTACCTGTTTAACAGTTCTCCATCGTACCACCTACCTGTGTAACAGTCCTCCATCGTACCACCTACCTGTGTAACAGTTCTCCATCGTACCTTCCTCTTGCTACCTAACTACGGAACAGTTCCCCATCACCCTGCATAAGAGTCCAAACAGTCTCCATATGGAAATGGGACATTTGTTTTGTCTCATCTAATGAGCCAGAAAATGTTCAGTTGTTCGCCCTAATTGTCTCTTTGCCTAAGCGGATAGAAGCACGTCTCCAAATAATTACTATCTTTATGAGGCTCTGTCTAATGAATTTTAGAGGCACATATTTGCAGGCCGAGCGACTCTGGACAGCTCCAGGAAGCAGACAGAGCAGAACTATTTTTTTGTGGTTTTGATTTTCAAGAAGTTTGCAAAAGGAAAAGTTCCGTAACACTTGACACATTTTAATAGAATATATCTATTATTATTACTAGAATACTAATGACTTAAATTCCTAATTTAATGGTTCTTTTTCTAGGACTTTATCTGATCTTGGACTCCAAGTTTTTGTTCAAAGTAACCTTTCTAATGCTAGATGAAAAATTACAATCTTATTTCTGCTACAATACCTCTTGATGGAGTCATCACAAAACTGACCGTTGACATTTTCCAATCACATAACCCCTCAGGGAATACAGCCCTTTAGATTACGCTCTGTATAATTCTTCAATACAATTCTTCATCTTTTGTTTAAGGTGGACTTCATGCAAGGCATTTACTACAGAATGTAATTGGTTTTCACATGCCCCAAATGACTACTGAAGCATAATCTGAATGTGGTTGTCCATTCTCTAGTAATCACTGGCCAAAATGATGAATGAAAGTTTAGAATTTGTTCTATTGGAAACGGATTAATTAAAATATTATCACGCTGCCCTGACAAACATTTAGCAAAAGGCCTGTTTAATAATCCGTCCGTCTCTCAGACAATTTCTAATAATTCAAAATTCACATAAAGTGGTAAACGAAAAAGAGGAAGTGAGACAAGGACATGTTCTATTATGGGCCAATTACTCCTCCACTGTAGTAATCCCTCCTCTACTGTAGTAATCCCTCCTCTAATGTAGTAATCCCTCCTCTACTGTAGTAATCCCTCCTCTACTGTAGTAATCCCTCCTCTACTGTAGTAATCCCTCCTCCACTGTAGTAATCCCTCCTCTACTGTATTAATCCCTCCTCTACTGTAGTAATCCCTCCTCTACTGTAGTAATCCCTCCTCTACTGTAGTAATCCCTCCTCTACTGTAGTAATCCCTCCTCCACTGTAGTAATCCCTCCTCTACTGTAGTAATCCCTCCTCTACTGTAGTAATCCCTCCTCTACTGTAGTAATCCCTCCTCTACTGTAGTAATCCCTCCTCTACTGTATTAATCCCTCCTCTACTGTATTAATCCCTCCTCTACTGTAGTAATCCCTCCTCTACTGTAGTAATCCCTCCTCTACTGTATTAATCCCTCCTCTACTGTATTAATCCCTCCTCTACTGTAGTAATCCCTCCTCTACTATAGTAATCCCTCCTCTACTGTAGTAATCCCTCCTCTACTGTAGTAATCCCTCCTCTACTGTAGTAATCCCTCCTCTACTGTAGTAATCCCCTCCTCTACTGTAGTAATCCCTCCTCCACTGTAGTAATCCCTCCTGTACTGTAGTAATCCCTCCTCTACTGTAGTAATCCCTCCTCCACTGTAGTAATCCCTCCTCTACTGTAGTAATCCCTCCTCTACTGTAGTAATCCCTCCTCTACTGTAGTAATCCCTCCTCCACTGTAGTAATCCCTCCTCTACTGTAGTAATCCCTCCTCCACTGTAGTAATCCCTCCTCCACTGTAGTAATCCCTCCTCCACTGTAGTAATCCCTCCTCCACTGTAGCTAATCCCTCCTCTACTGTAGTAATCCCTCCTCCACTGTAGTAATCCCTCCTCCACTGTAGCTAATCCCTCCTCTATTGTAGTAATCCCTCCTCTACTGTAGTAATCCCTCCTCTACTGTAGTAATCCCTCCTCTACTGTAGTAATCCCTCCTCTACTGTAGTAATCCCTCCTCTACTGTAGTAATCCCTCCTCTACTGTAGTAATCCCTCCTCCACTGTAGTAATCCCTCCTCTACTGTAGTAATCCCTCCTCTACTGTAGTAATCCCTCCTCTACTGTAGTAATCCCTCCTCTACTGTAGTAATCCCCTCCTCTACTGTAGTAATCCCTCCTCTACTGTAGTAATCCCTCCTCTACTGTAGTAATCCCTCCTCTACTGTAGTAATCCCTCCTCTACTGTAGTAATCCCTCCTCCACTGTAGTAATCCCTCCTCTACTGTAGTAATCCTTCCACTACTCCAGTAATCCCTCCTCTACTGTAGTAATCCCTCCTCTACTGTAGTAATCCCTACTCTACTGTAGTAATCCCTCCTCTACTGTAACTAATCCCTTGTCTACTGTAGTAATCCCTCCTCTACTGTAGTAATCCCTCCTCTACTGTAACTAATCCCTCCTCCAATGTAGTAATCCCTCCTCTACTGTAGTAATCCCTCCTCCACTGTAGTAATCCCTCCTCCACTGTAGTAATCCCTCCTCACCTGTAGTAATCCCTCCTCTACTGTAGTAATCCCTCCTCTACTGTAGTAATCCCTCCTCTACTGTAGTAATCCCTCCTCTACTGTAGTAATCCCTCCTCCACTGTAGTAATCCCTCCTCTACTGTAGTAATCCCTCCTCTACTGTAGTAATCCCTCCTCTACTGTAACTAATCCCTCGTCTACTGTAGTAATCCCTCCTCTACTGTAGTAATCCCTCCTCTACTGTAACTAATCCCTCCTCCACTGTAGTAATCCCTCCTCTACTGTATTAATCCCTCCTCCACTGTAGTAATCCCTCCTCTACTGTAGTAATCCCTCCTCTACTGTAGTAATCCCTCCTCTACTGTAGTAATCCCTCCTCCACTGTAGTAATCCCTCCTCTACTGTAGTAATCCCTCCTCTACTGTAGTAATCCCTCCTCTACTGTTGTAATCCCTCCTCTACTGTAGTAATCCCTCCTCTACTGTAGTAATCCCTCATCTACTGTAGTAATCCCTCCTCTACTGTAGTAATCCCTCATCTACTGTAATAATCCCTCCTCCACTGTAGTAATCCCTCCTCTACTGTAGTAATCCCTCCTCCACTGTAGTAATCCCTCCTCTACTGTAGTAATCCCTCCTCAACTGTAGTAATCCCTCCTCCACCGTAGTAATCCCTCCTCCACTGTAGCCAATCCCTCCTACACTGTAGCCAATCCATCCTCTACTGTAGCAAAACCCTCTACTGTAGTAATCCCTCCTCCACTGTAGTAATCCCTCTTCTACTGTAGTAAACCCCCCCTCTACTGTAGTAATCCCTCCTCCACTGTAGCCAATCTCTCCTCCACTGTAGCAAATCCCTCCTCTACTGTAGTAATCCCTCCTCCACTGTAGTTAATCACTCCTCCACTGTAGCCAATCCCTCCTCCACTGTAGCCAATCCCTCCTCCACTCTAGCTAATCCATCCTCTACTGTAGCTAAACCCTCTACTGTCGTAATCCCTCCTCCACTGTAGTAATCCCTCCTCTACTGTAGTAATCCCTCCTCCACTGTAGCAATCCCTCCTCCACTGTAGCCAATCCCTCCTCCACTGTAGCCAATCCCTCCTCTACTGTAGCTAAACCCTCTACTGTAGTAATCCCTCCTCCACTGTAGTAATCCCTCTTCCACTGTAGCTAATCACTCCTCCACTGTAGCCAATCCCTCCTCCACTGTAGCCAATCCCTCTACTGTAACTAATCCCTCCTCTACTGTAGCTAATCCCTCCTCCACTGTAGCCAATCCCTCCTCTACTGTAGTAATCCCTCCTCTACTGTAGTAATCCCTCCTCTACTGTAGTAATCCCTCCTCTACAGTAGTAATCCCTCCTCCACTGTAGTAATCCCTCCTCCACTGTAGTAATCCCTCCTCTACTGTAGTAATCCCTCCTCACTGTAGTAATCCCTCCTCTACTGTAGTAATCCCTCCTCTACTGTAGTAATCCCTCCTCCACTGTAGTAATCCCTCCTCTACTGTAGTAATCCCTCCTCCACTGTAGTAATCCCTCCTCTACTGTAGTAATCCCCCTCTACTGTAGTAATCCCTCCTCCACTGTTGTAATCCCTCCTCTACTGTAGCCTCCTCCACTGTAGTAATCCCTCCTCTACTGTAGTAATCCCTCCTCCACTGTAGTAATCCCTCCTCTACTGTAGTAATCCCTCCTCTACTGTAGTAATCCCTCCTCTACTGTAGTAATCCCTCCTCTACAGTAGTAATCCCTCCTCCACTGTAGTAATCCCTCCTCCACTGTAGTAATCCCTCCTCTACTGTAGTAATCCCTCCTCTACTGTAGTAATCCCTCCTCTACTGTAGTAATCCCTCCTCTACTGTAGTAATCCCTCCTCCACTGTAGTAATCCCTCCTCCACTGTAGTAATCCCTCCTCCACTGTAGTAATCCCTCCTCTACTGTAGTAATCCCTCCTCTACTGTAGTAATCCCTCCTCTACTGTTGTAATCCCTCCTCTACTGTAGTAATCCCCCTCCACTGTAGTAATCCATCCTCTACTGTAGTAATCCCTCCTCTACTGTAGTAATCCCTCCTCCACTGTAGTAATCCCTCCTCCACTGTAGTAATCCCTCCTCCACTGTAGTAATCCCTCCTCCACTGTAGTAATCCCTCCTCCACTGTAGTAATCCCTCCTCTACTGTAGTAATCCCTCCTCCACTGTAGTAATCCCTCCTCTACTGTAGTAATCCCTCCTCTACTGTAGTAATCCCTCCTCCACTGTAGTAATCCCTCCTCCACTGTAGCCAATCCCTCCTACACTGTAGCCAATCCCTCCTCTACTGTAGCCCCCTCTACTGTAGTAATCCCTCCTCCACTGTAGTAATCCCTCCTCTACTGTAGTAATCCCCCATCTACTGTAGTAATCCCTCCTCCACTGTAGCCAATCCCTCCTCCACTGTAGCCAATCCCTCCTCTACTGTAGCTAAACCTCTACTGTAGTAATCCCTCCTCCACTGTAGTAATCCCTCTTCCACTGTAGTAATCCTCCTCCACTGTAGCCAATCCTCCTCCACTGTAGCCAATCCCTCTACTGTAAGTAATCCCTCCTCTACTGTAGCTAATCCCTCCTCCACTGTAGTAATCCCTCCTCTACTGTAGTAATCCCTCCTCTACTGTAGTAATCCCTCCTCTACTGTAGTAATCCCTCCTCTACTGTAGTAATCCCTCCTCCACTGTAGTAATCCCTCCTCTACTGTAGTAATCCTCCTCCACTGTAGTAATCCCTCCTCTACTGTAGTAATCCCCTCCTCTACTGTAGTAATCCCTCCTCTACTGTTGTAATCCCTCCTCTACTGTAGTAATCCCTCCTCCACTGTAGTAATCCATCCTCTACTGTAGTAATCCCTCCTCTACTGTAGTAATCCCTCCTCCACTGTAGTAATCCCTCCTCCACTGTAGTAATCCCTCCTCCACTGTAGTTAATCCCTCCTCCACTGTAGTAATCCTTCTCCACTGTAGTAATCCCTCCTCTACTGTAGTAAACCCTCTCCACTGTAGTAATCCCTCCTCTACTGTAGTAATCCCTCCTCTACTGTAATAATCCCTCCTCCACTGTAGTAATCCCTCCTCCACTGTAGTAATCCCTCCTCACTGTAGTAATCCCTCCTCTACTGTAGCAAATCCCTCTACTGTAGTAATCCCTCCTCCACTGTAGTAATCCATCCTCTACTGTAGTAAACCCTCTACTGTAGTAATCCCTCCCACTGTAGCCAATCCCTCCTCCACTGTAGTAATCCCTCCTCCACTGTAGTAATCCCCCTCCTACTGTAGTAATCCCTCCTCCACTGTAGCCAATCTCTCCTCCACTGTAGCAAATCCCTCCTCTACTGTAGTAATCCCTCCTCCACTGTAGTAATCCTCCTCCACTGTAGCCAATCACTCCTCCACTGTAGCCAATCCCTCCTCCACTGTAGCTAAATCCCTCTACTGTAGTAATCCCTCCTCTACTGTAGTAATCCCTCCTCTACTGTAATAATCCCTCCTCTACTGTAGTAATCCCTCCTCCACTGTAGTAATCCCTCCTCTACTGTAGTAATCCCTCCTCTACTGTAGTAATCCCTCCTCCACTGTAGCCAATCCCTCCTGTACTGTAGCTAATCCATCCTCTACTGTAGCTAAACCCTCTACTGTCGTAATCCCTCCTCCACTGTAGTAATCCCTCCTCTACTGTAGTAATCCCTCCTCCACTGTAGTAATCCCTCCTCCACTGTAGTAATCCCTCCTCCACTGTAGTAATCCCTCCTCTACTGTAGCTAATCCCCTCTACTGTAGTAATCCCTCCTCCACTGTAGTAATCCCTCTTCCACTGTAGCTAATCCTCCTCCACTGTAGCCAATCCCTCCTCCATGTAGCCAATCCCTCTACTGTAACTAATCCCTCCTCTACTGTAGCTAATCCCTCCTCCACTGTAGTAATCCCTCCTCCACTGTAGTAATCCCTCCTCTACTGTAGTAATCCCTCCTCTACTGTAGTAATCCCTCCTCTACTGTAGTAATCCCTCCTCTACTGTAAGTAATCCCTTGTCTACTGTAGTAATCCCTCTCTACTGTAGTAATCCCTCCTCTACTGTAGCTAATCCTCCTCCACTGTAGTAATCTCTCCTCTACTGTAGTAATCCCTCCTCCACTGTAGTAATCCCTCCTCCACTGTAGTAATCCCTCCTCTACTGTAGTAATCCCTCCTCTACTGTAGTAATCCCTCCTCTACTGTAGTAATCCCTCCTCCACTGTAGTAATCCCTCCTCCACTGTAGCCAATCCCTCCTCCACTGTAGCCAATCCCTCCTCTCCTGTAGCTAAACCCTCTACTGTCGTAATCCCTCCTCCACTGTAGTAATCCCTCCTCTACTGTAGTAATCCCTCCTCCACTGTAGTAATCCCTCCTCACTGTAGTAATCCCTCCTCTACTGTAGCTAAATCCCCTCTACTGTAGTAATCCCTCCTCCACTGTAGTAATCCCCTTCCACTGTAGCTAATCACTCCTCCACTGTAGTAATCCCTCCTCCACTGTAGCCAATCCCTCTACTGTAACTAATCCCTCCTCTACTGTAGCTAATCCCTCCTCCACTGTAGTAATCCCTCCTCCACTGTAGTAATCTCTCCTCTACTGTAGTAATCCCTCCTCTACTGTAGTAATCCCTCCTCTACTGTAGTAATCCCTCCTCCACTGTTGTAATCACTCTTCCACTGTTGTAATCCCTCCTCCACTGTAGTAATCCTCCTCTACTGTAGTAATCCCTCCTCTACTGTAGTAATCCCTCCTCCACTGTAGTAATCCCTCCTCTACTGTAGTAATCCCTCCTCTACTGTAGTAATCCCTCCTCCACTGTAGTAATCCCTCCTCCACTGTAGTAATCCCTCCTCCACTGTAGTAATCCCTCCTCCACTGTAGTAATCCCTCCTCTACTGTAGATTCCCTCCTCTCTGTCAGTAATCCCTCCTCTTTCACTGTAGCTGCCAAAATAACCCTCCTACAGATGACCATGCCAATTACCCTCCTCTACTGTTAGGCAAACCCTCTACTGTAGTAATCTTTTCCTCCTCCACTGTAGTAATCCTCCTCTACTGTAGTAATCCCCCACTCTACTGTAGTAATCACTCCTCCACTGTAGCCAATCCCTCCTCCACTGTGAGCTTAATCCCTCCTCTCACTGTAGCTAAACCCTCTACTGTAGTAATCCCTCCTCCACTGTAGTAATCCCTCTTCCACTGTAGCTAATCACTCCTCCACTGTAGCCAATCCCTCCTCCACTGCTCCTCGCCCTCTACTGTAGCTAATCCCTCCTCTACTGTAGCAGTTTAATCCAATCCTTCCTTCACTGTAGCCAATCCTCCTCTACTGTAGTAATCCCTCCTCTACAGTAGTAATCCCTCCTCTACTGTAGTAATCCCTCCTCTGTAGTAATCCTGTTTCCTCCACTGTAGTAATCCCATCCTCTACTGTAGTAATCCCTCCTCCACTGTAGTAATCCCTCCTCTACTGTTGTAATCCCTCCTCTACTGTGTAATCCTCCCATGTTTAATCCCATGTCTACTGTTGTAATCCATCCTCTACTGTCATGTAATCCCTCCTCCACTGTAGTAATCCATCCTCCACTGTAGTAATTCTTTTCTGTAAATTTTTACTGTAGTAATCCCTCCTCCACTGTAGTAATCCCTCCTCCACTGTAGTAATCCCTCCTCCACTGTAGTAATCCCTCCTCCACTGTAGTAATCCCTCCTCTACTGTAGTAATCCCTCCTCTACTGTAGTAATCCCTCCTCACTGTAGTAATCCCTCCTCTACTGTAGTAATCCCTCCTCTACTGTAGTAATCCCTCCTCTACTGTAGTAATCCCTCCTCCACTGTAGTAATCCCTCCTCACTGTAGCCAATCCCTCCTCTACTGTATTAATCCCTCCTCTACTGTAGTAATCCCTCCTCCACTGTAGTAATCCCTCCTCCACTGTAGTAATCCCTCCTCCACTGTAGCCAATCCCTCCTCCACTGTAGTAATCCCTCCTCTACTGTAGTAATCCCTCCTCCACTGTAGTAATCCCTCCTCCACTGTAGCTAATCCCTCCTCTACTGTAGCTAATCCCTCCTCTACTGTAGTAATCCCTCCTCTACTGTAGTAATCCTCCTCTACTGTAGTAATCCCTCCTCCACTGTAGCTAATCCCTCCTCTACTGTACTAATCCCTCCTCTACTGTAGTAATCCCTCCTCTACTGTAGTAATCCCTCCTCTACTGTAGTAATCCCTCCTCTACTGTAGTAATCCCTCCTCTACTGTAGTAATCCCTCCTCTACTGTAGTAATCCCTCCTCCACTGTAGTAATCCCTCCTCCACTGTAGCCAATCCCTCCTCCACTGTAGTAATCCCTCCTCTACTGTAGCTAAACCCTCTACTGTCGTAATCCCTCCTCCACTGTAGTAATCCCTCCTCTACTGTAGTAATCCCTCCTCCACTGTAGTAATCCCTCCTCCACTGTAGCCAATCCCTCCTCTACTGTAGCTAATCCCTCCTCTACTGTAGTAATCCCTCCTCCACTGTAGTAATCCCTCCTCCACTGTAGTAATCCCTCCTCCACTGTAGTAATCCCTCCTCCACTGTAGCCAATCCCTCTACTGTAAGTAATCCCTCCTCTACTGTAGCTAATCCCTCCTCCACTGTAGCCAATCCCTCCTCCACTGTAGTAATCCCTCCTCTACTGTAGTAATCCCTCCTCTACTGTAGTAATCCCTCCTCTACTGTAGTAATCCCTCCTCCCACTGTTGTAATCACTCTTCCACTGTTGCCAATCCCTCCTCCACTGTAGTAATCCCCCTCTACTGTAACTAATCCCTCCTCTACTGTAGTAATCCCTCCTCTACTGTAGCTAATCCCTCCTCTACTGTAGTAATCCCTCCTCTACTGTAGTAATCCCTCCTCCACTGTAGCCAATCCCTCCTCCACTGTAGCCAATCCTCCTCCACTGTAGTAATCACTCCTCCACTGTAGCCAATGGCTCCTCTAAATCTAGATTTGGTTTCCTCTATCATAATCCCTCCTCTTTCACCCCAGCCAATCCAAAATCCTCTGATTCAGATGACCATGCTAGATTACTGAGAGTAATTTATAGTTAGGCAGGTAAGGGTGCTCTCTAGCTGTAGATGTTCTTTTCCATTCGGCCATCAGACTTTGCCACCAACGCTCCTCATACGACAATCACTGCCTCTATACTCTTCTGTTCCTGGTCCTCTACTGTAGTAAGACCCACTGGTTGATGCTTATTTATAAAAACCCTCTTAGGCCTAATCCCCCCTATCTGAGATATCTACTGCAGCCCCATCCTCCACACGCAACACTCTCTCTGTCAGTCACATTCTGTTGAAGATCCCCTCCACACACATCCCTGGGTCACTCTTCTTTCAGTTCGCTGCAGCTCCACTGAATGAGCTGCAACAAACACTCAATCTAGACAGTTTTAGTAATCTCTTCATTCAAAGACTCAATCATGGACAATTTTACTGACAGTTTTGGCTGCTTTGCAGGATGTATATTTGTCTCTAACTTCTTGCCCTTTGTGCTGTTGTCTCTACAACAATGTTTGTATCCTGTTTTCTCGGCTATCATGTTGTGTTGTTACCATGTTTTTGTCATGTTGTGTTGCTACCATGTTTTTGTCATGTTGTGTTGCTACCATGTTTTTGACATGTTGTGTTGCTACCATGTTTTTGTCATGTTGTGTTGCTACCATGTTTTTGTCATGTTGTGTTGCTACCATGTTTTTGTCATGTTGTGTTGCTACCATGTTTTTGTCATGTTGTGTTGCTAAACCATGCTACTGTTGTCATTTATTCCCTCCTCCACTGTAGTAATCCCTCTTCCACTGTAGCTAATCCCTCCTCACTGTAGCCAATCCCTCCTCCACTGTAGCCCTCCTCTACTGTAACTAATCCCTCCTCTACTGTAGCTAATCCCTCCTCCACTGTAGCCAATCCCTCCTCTACTGTAGTAATCCCTCCTCTACTGTAAGTAATCCCTCCTCTACTGTAGTAATCCCTCCTCTACAGTAGTAATCCCTCCTCCACTGTAGTAATCCCTCCTCTACTGTAGTAATCCCTCCTCCACTGTAGTAATCCCTCCTCTACTGTAGTAATCCCTCCTCTACTGTAGTAATCCCTCCTCTACTGTTGTAATCCCTCCTCTACTGTAGTAATACCTCCTCTACTGTAACTAATCCCTCCTCTACTGTAGTAATCCCTCCTCTACTGTAGTAATCCCTCCTCTACTGTAGTAATCCCTCCTCTACTGTAGTAATCCCTCCTCCACTGTAGTAATCCCTCTCCACTGTAGTAAACTAATCCCTCCTCTACTGTAGTAATCCCTCCTCCACTGTAGTAATCCCTCCTCTACTGTAGTAATCCCTCCTCTACTGTAGTAATCCCTCCTCCACTGTAGTAATCCCTCCTCCACTGTAGCCTCCTCTACTGTAGCCAATCCCTCCTCTACTAGCAAAATCCTGTAGTAATCCTCTCCACTGTAGTAATCCCTCCTCCACTGTAGCCAATCCCTCCTCCACTGTAGCCAATCCCTCCTCCACTGTAGTAATCCCCCCTCTACTGTAGTAATCCCTCCTCCACTGTAGCCAATCTCTCCTCCACTGTAGCAAATCCCTCCTCTACTGTAGTAATCCCTCCTCCACTGTAGTTAATCACTCCTCCACTGTAGCCAATCACTCCTCCACTGTAGCCAATCCCTCCTCTACTGTAGCTAAACCCTCTACTGTAGTAATCCCTCCTCTACTGTAGTAATCCCTCCTCTACTGTAATAATCCCTCCTCTACTAGTAATCCCTCCTCCACTGTAGTAATCCCTCCTCTACTGTAGTAATCCCTCCTCTACTGTAGTAATCCCTCCTCCACTGTAGCCAATCCCTCCTCTACTGCGAATCCATCCTCTACTGTAGCTAAACCCTCTACTGTCGTAATCCCTCCTCCACTGTAGTAATCCCTCCTCTACTGTAGTAATCCCTCCTCCACTGTAGTAATCCCTCCTCCACTGTAGCCAATCCCTCCTCCACTGTAGCCAATCCCTCCTCTACTGTAGCTAAACCCTCTACTGTAGTAATCCCTCCTCCACTGTAGTAATCCCTCTTCCACTGTAGCTAATCACTCCTCCACTGTAGCCAATCCCTCCTCCACTGTAGCCAATCCCTCTACTGTAACTAATCCCTCCTCTACTGTAGCTAATCCCTCCTCCACTGTAGCCAATCCCTCCTCCACTGTAGCTAATCCCTCCTCTACTGTAGTAATCCCTCCTCTACTGTAGTAATCCCTCCTCTACTGTAGTAATCCCTCCTCTACTGTAACTAATCCCTTGTCTACTGTAGTAATCCCTCCTCTACTGTAGTAATCCCTCCTCTACTGTAACTAATCCCTCCTCCACTGTAGTAATCTCTCCTCTACTGTAGTAATCCCTCCTCCACTGTAGTAATCCCTCCTCCACTGTAGTAATCCCTCCTCTACTGTAGTAATCCCTCCTCTACTGTAGTAATCCCTCCTCTACTGTAGTAATCCCTCCTCTACTGTAGTAATCCCTCCTCCACTGTAGCCAATCCCTCCTCCACTGTAGTCAATCCCTCCTCTCCTGTAGCTAAACCCTCTACTGTCGTAATCCCTCCTCCACTGTAGTAATCCCTCCTCTACTGTAGTAATCCCTCCTCCACTGTAGTAATCCCTCCTCCACTGTAGCCAATCCCTCCTCTACTGTAGCTAAACCCTCTACTGTAGTAATCCCTCCTCCACTGTAGTAATCCCTCTTCCACTGTAGCTAATCACTCCTCCACTGTAGCCAATCCCTCCTCCACTGTAGCCAATCCCTCTACTGTAACTAATCCCTCCTCTACTGTAGCTAATCCCTCCTCCACTGTAGCCAATCCCTCCTCCACTGTAGCTAATCTCTCCTCTACTGTAGTAATCCCTCCTCTACTGTAGCTAATCCCTCCTCTACTGTAGTAATCCCTCTCCCACTGTTGCTAATCACTCTTCCACTGTTGCCATTCCCTCCTCCACTGTAGCTAATGCCTCTACTGTAACTAATCCCTCCTCTACTGTAGTAATCCCTCCTCTACTGTAGCTAATCCCTCCTCTACTGTAGTAATCCCTCCTCTACTGTAGTAATCCCTCCTCCACTGTAGCCAATCCCTCCTCCACTGTAGCCAATCACTCCTCCACTGTAGCCAATCACTCCTCCACTGTAGCCAATGGCTAAAGTTAAATCTAGATTTGGTTTCCTCTATCATAATCGCTCCTCTTTCACCCCAGCTGCCAAAATAACCCTGATTCAGATGACCATGCTAGATTACTGAGACGTAATTTATAGTTAGGCAGGTAAGGGTGCTCTCGAGCGGCTAGATGTTCTTTTCCATTCGGCCATCAGATTTGCCACCAACGCTCCTCATAGGACACATCACTGCACTCTATACTCTTCTGTTCACTGGTCATCTCTGTATACCCGTCGCAAGACCCACTGGTTGATGCTTATTTATAAAAAACCCTCTTAGGCCTCACTCCCCCCTATCTGAGATATCTACTGCAGCCCTCATCCTCCACACGCAACACTCGCTCTGTCAGTCACATTCTGTTGAAGATCCCCAAAGCACACACATCCCTGGGTCACTCTTCGTTTCAGTTCGCTGCAGCTAGCGACTGGAATGAGCTGCAACAAACACTCAATCTAGACAGTTTTATCGCAATCTCTTCATTCAAAGACTCAATCATGGACAATTTTACTGACAGTTTTGGCTGCTTTGCAGGATGTATATTTGTCTCTAACTTCTTGCCCTTTGTGCTGTTGTCTCTACAACAATGTTTGTATCCTGTTTTCTGCGGCTATCATGTTGTGTTGTTACCATGTTTTTGTCATGTTGTGTTGCTACCATGTTTTTGTCATGTTGTGTTGCTACCATGTTTTTGACATGTTGTGTTGCTACCATGTTTTTGTCATGTTGTGTTGCTACCATGTTTTTGTCATGTTGTGTTGCTACCATGTTTTTGTCATGTTGTGTTGCTACCATGTTTTTGTCATGTTGTGTTGCTACCATGTTTTTGTCATGTTGTGTTGCTACCATGCTGTGTTGTCATTTATTCTTTTTCATTTAATTTTTACTGTAACTAATCCCTCCTCTACTGTAACTAATCCCTCCTCTACTGTAGTAATCCCTCCTCTACTGTAACTAATCCCTCCTCTACTGTAACTAATCCCTCCTCTACTGTAACTAATCCCTCCTCTACTGTAACTAATCCCTCCTCTACTGTAGCTAATCCCTCCTCTACTGTAACTAATCCCTCCTCTACTGTAGCTAATCCCTCATCTACAGTAACTAATCCCTCCTCTACTGTAACTAATCCCTCCTCTACTGTAACTAATCCCTCCTCTACTGTATTAATCCCTCGTCTACTGTAACTAATCCCTCCTCTACTGTACTAATCCCTCCTCTACTGTAGTAATCCCTCCTCTACTGTAGCTAATCCCTCCTCTACCGTAACTAATCCCTCCTCTACTGTAACTAATCCGTCCTCTACTGTAAATAATCCCTCCTCTACTGTAACTAATCTGTCCTCTACTGTAACTAATCCCTCCTCTACTGTAGCTAATCCCTCCTCTACTGTAACTAATCCCTCCTCTACTGTAGTAATCCCTCCTCTACTGTAGCTAATTCCTCCTCTACTGTACTAATCCCTCTACTGTAGTAATCCCTCCTCTACTGTAACTAATCCATCCTCTACTGTAACTAATCCCTCCTCTACTGTAACTAATCCCTCCTCTACTGTAGCTAATCCCTCCTCTACTGTAACTAATCCCTCCTCTACTGTAGTAATCCCTCCTCTACTGTAGCTAATCCCTCCTCTACTGTAACTAATCCCTCCTCTACTGTAGCTAATCCCTCATCTACTATAACTAATCCCTCCTCTACTGTAACTAATCCCTCCTCTACTGTAACTAATCCCTCCTCTACTGTAGTAATCCCTCGTCTACTGTAACTAATCCCTCCTCTACTGTACTAATCCCTCCTCTACTGTAGTAATCCCTCCTCTACTGTAGCTAATCCCTCCTCTACCGTAACTAATCCCTCCTCTACTGTAACTAATCCCTCCTCTACTGTAAATAATCCGTCCTCTACTGTAACTAATCCGTCCTCTACTGTAACTAATCCCTCCTCTACTGTAGCTAATCCCTCCTCTACTGTAACTAATCCCTCCTCTACTGTAGTAATCCCTCCTCTACTGTAGCTAATTCCTCCTCTACTGTACTAATCCCTCCTCTACTGTAACTAATCCCTCCTCTACTGTAGTAATCCCTCCTCTACTGTAACTAATCCCTCCTCTACTGTAACTAATCCCTCCTCTACTGTAATAATCCCTCCTCTACTGTAGCTAATCCATCCTCTACTGTAACTAATCCCTCCTCTACTGTAGCTAATCCCTCCTCTACTGTAACTAATCCCTCCTCTACTGTAGTAATCCCTCCTCTACTGTAGCTAATCCCTCCTCTACTGTAGCTAATCCCTCCTCTACTGTAGCTAATCCCTCCTCTACTGTAACTAATCCCTCCATTACTGTAGTAATCCCTCCTCTACTGTAGCTAATCCCTCCGCTACTGTAACTAATCCCTCCTCTACTGTAGCTAATACCTCCTCTACTGTAACTAATCCCTCCTCTACTGTAACTAATCCCTCCTCTACTGTAGTAATCCCTCCTCTACTGTAGTAATCCCTCCTCTACTGTAGCTAATCCCTCCTCTACTGTAACTAATCCCTCCTCTACTGTAGTAATCCCTCCTCTACTGTAACTAATCCCTCCTCTACTGTAACTAATCCCTCCTCTACTGTAGTAATCCCTCCTCTACTGTAGCTAATCCATCCTCTACTGTAACTAATCCCTCCTCTACTGTAGCTAATCCCTCCTCTACTGTAACTAATCCCTCCTCTACTGTAGTAATCCCTCCTCTACTGTAACTAATCCCTCCATTACTGTAGTAATCCCTCCTCTACTGTAGCTAATCCCTCCTCTACTGTAACTAATCCCTCCTCTACTGTAGCTAATACCTCCTCTACTGTAACTAATCCCTCCTCTACTGTAACTAATCCCTCCTCTACTGTAGTAATCCCTCCTCTACTGTAGTAATCCCTCCTCTACTGTAGCTAATCCCTCCTCTACTGTAACTAATCCCTCCTCTACTGTAACTAATCCCTCCTCTACTGTAGTAATCCCTCCTCTACTGTAGCTAATCCCTCCTCTACTGTAACTAATCCCTCCTCTACTGTAGTTAATCCTTCCTTTACTGTATCTAAGTGTTTCAAGATGTTCTCCTCTCATTCTCTGTAGCATATTCCACCTCTGCTCCTGAGTTACATTCCAACTGGCACCCTATTCCCTATATAGTGCATCGCTTTAGACCAGAGCCCATAGGGCCTTGGTTAAAAAACAGTGCATTATAAATTGAATGGCATTTGGGTTGCAGATTTTAAATCAGTGAGACCATTAGCTGAATAGAATCCCTTTCATAAAGATGAAAGTCCGGTATCTTAACATATTGTACAAATTTAAATTGTAATTTAACATGCGAATTGCACAAAAAAATAGTATTGTCTGTATAATGTAAAAAATCATACGCAATGGATGACATGCAGTGCCTTCAGACAGTAGTCATATACCTTCAGTGCCTTCAGACAGTAGTTATATACTTTCAGTGCCTTCAGACAGTAGTCATATACCTTCAGTACCTTCAGACAGTAGTCATATACCTTCAGTGCCTTCAGACAGTAGTCATATACTTTCAGTGCCTTCAGACAGTAATCATATACTTTCAGTGCCTTCAGGCAGTAGTCATATACTTTCAGTGCCTTCAGACAGTAGTCATATACTTTCAGTGCCTTCAGACATTAGTCAAATACCTTCAGTGCCTTCAGACAGTAGTCATATACCTTCAGTGCCTTCAGACAGTAGTCATATACCTTCAGTGCCTTCAGACAGTAGTCATATACCTTCAGTGCCTTCAGACAGTAGTCATATACTTTCAGTGCCTTCAGACATTGTCATATACTTTCAGTGCCTTCAGACACCGACAGAGATGGCCGCCTCGCTTCACGTTCCTAGGAAACTATGCAGTTTTTTGTTTTTTTACGTGTTATTTCTTACATTTGTACCCCAGGTCATCTTAGGTTTCATTACATACAGTCGAGAAGAACTACTGAATGTAAGATCAGCGTCAACTCACCATCAGTACGACCAAGAATATGTTTTTCGCGACGCGGATCCTGTGTTCTGCCTTACAAACAGGACAACGGAGTGGATTCCATGCAGCGACCCAAAAAAACGACTCCGAAAAAGAGGGAAACGAGGCGGTCTTCTGGTCAGACTCCGGAGACGGGCACACCGTGCACCACTCCCTAGCATTCTTCTTGCCAATGTCCAGTCTCTTGACAACAAGGTTGATGAAATCCGAGCAAGGGTAGTATTCCAGAGGGACATCAGAGACTGTAACGTTCTATGCTTCACGGAAACATGGCTCACTGGAACGACGCTATCCGAGGTGGTGCAGCCAACGGGTTTCTCCACGCATCGCGCCGACAGAGACCAACATCTTTCTGGTAAGAAGAGGGGCGGGGGCGTATGCCTTATGACTAACGTGACATGGTGTGATGAAAGAAACATACAGGAACTCAAATCCTTCTGTTCACCTGATTTAGAATTCCTCACAATCAAATGTAGACCGCATTATCTACCAAGAGAGTTCTCTTCGATTATAATCACAGCCGTATATATCCCCCCCCAAGCAGACACATCGATGGCTCTGAACGAACTTTATTTAACTCTCTGCCAACTGGAAACGATTTATCCGGAGGCTGCATTCATTGTAGCTGGGGATTTTAACAAGGCTAATCTGAAAACAAAACTCCCTAAATTTTATCAGCATATCGATTGCGCAACCAGGGGTGGAAAGACCTTGGATCATTGTTACTCTAACTTCCGCGACGCATATAAGGCCCTGCCCCGCCCCCTTTCGGAAAAGCTGACCACGACTCCATTTTGTTGATCCCTGCCTACAGACAGAAACTAAAACAAGAAGCTCCCACGCTGAGGTCTGTCCAACGCTGGTCCGACCAAGCTGACTCCACACTCCAAGACTGCTTCCATCACGTGGACTGGGAGATGTTTCGTATTGCGTCAGACAACAACATTGACGAATACGCTGATTCGGTGTGCGAGTTCATTAGAACGTGCGTTGAAGATGTCGTTCCCATTGCAACGATTAAAACAATCCCTAACCAGAAACCGTGGATTGATGGCAGCATTCGTGTGAAACTGAAAGCGCGAACCACTGCTTTTAATCAGGGCAAGGTGTCTGGTGACATGACTGAATACAAACAGTGCAGCTTTTCCCTCCGCAAGGCTATTAAACAAGCTAAGCGTCAGTACAGAGACAAAGTAGAATCTCAATTCAACGGCTCAGACACAAGAGGCATGTGGCATGGTCTACAGTCAATCACGGACTACAGGAAGAAATCCAGCCCAGTCACGGACCAGGATGTCTTGCTCCCAGGCAGACTAAATAACTTTTTTGCCCGCTTTGAGGACAATACAGTGCCACTGACACGGCCTGCAATGAAAACATGCGGTCTCTCCTTCACTGCAGCTGAAGTGAGTAAGACATTTAAACGTGTTAACCCTCGCAAGGCTGCAGGCCCAGACGGCATCCCCAGCCGCGCCCTCAGAGCATGCGCAGACCAGCTGGCCGGTGTGTTTACGGACATATTCAATCAATCCCTATACCAGTCTGCTGTTCCCACATGCTTCAAGAGGGCCACCATTGTTCCTGTTCCCAAGAAAGCTAAGGTAACTGAGCTAAACGACTACCGCCCCGTAGCACTCACATCCGTCATCATGAAGTGCTTTGAGAGACTAGTCAAGGACCATATCACCTCCACCCTACCTGACACCCTAGACCCACTCCAATTTGCTTACCGCCCAAATAGGTCCACAGACGATGCAATCTCAACCACACTGCACACTGCCCTAACCCATCTGGACAAGAAGAATACCTATGTGAGAATGCTGTTCATCGACTACAGCTCGGCATTCAACACCATAGTACCCTCCAAGCTCGTCATCAAGCTCGAGACCCTGGGTCTCGACCCCGCCCTGTGCAACTGGGTACTGGACTTCCTGACGGGCTGCCCCCAGGTGGTGAGGGTAGGCAACAACATCTCCTCCCCGCTGATCCTCAACACTGGGGCCCCACAAGGGTGCGTTCTGAGCCCTCTCCTGTACTCCCTGTTCACCCACGACTGCGTGGCCACGCACGCCTCCAACTCAATCATCAAGTTTGCGGACGACACAACAGCGGTACTCTTGATTACCAACAACGACGAGACGGCCTACAGGGAGGAGGTGAGGGCCCTCGGAGTGTGGTGTCAGGAAAATAACCTCACACTCAACGTCAACAAAACTAAGGAGATGATTGTGGACTTCAGGAAACAGCAGAGGGAACACCCCCCTATCCACATCGATGGAACAGTAGTGGAGAGGGTAGCAAGTTTTAAGTTCCTCGGCATACACATCATAGACAAACTGAATTGGTCCACTCACACAGACAGCATCGTGAAGAAGGCGCAGCAGCGCCTCTTCAACCTCAGGAGGCTGAAGAAATTCGGCTTGTCACCAAAAGCACTCACAGACTTCTACAGATGCACAATCGAGAGCATCCTGGCGGGCTGTATCACCGCCTGGTACGGCAACTGCTCCGCCCTCAACCGTAAGGCTCTCCAGAGGGTAGTGAGGTCTGCACAACGCATCACCGGGGGCAAACTACCTGCCCTCCAGGACACCTACACCACCCGATGTTACAGGAAGGCCATAAAGATCATCAAGGACATCAACCACCCGAGCCACTGCCTGTTCACCCCGCTGCCATCCAGAAGGCGAGGTCAGTACAGGTGCATCAAAGCTGGGACCGAGAGACTGAAAAACAGCTTCTATCTCAAGGCCATCAGACTGTTAAACAGCCACCACTAACATTGAGTGGCTGCTGCCAACACACTGACACTGACACTGACTCAACTCCAGCCACTTTAATAATGGGAATTGATGGGAAATGATGTAAATATATCACTAGCCACTTTAAACAATGCTACCCTATATAATGTTACTTACCCTACATTATTCCTCTCATATGCATACGTATATACTGAACTCTATATCATCGACTGCATCCTTATGTAATACATGTATCACTAGCCACTTTAACTATGCCACTTTCTTTTCATACTCATCTCATATGTATATACTGTACTCGATACCATCTACTGTATCTTGCCTATGCTGCTCTGTACCATCACTCATTCATATATCCTTATGTACATATTCTTTATCCCCTTACACTGTGTATAAGACAGTAGTTTTGGAATTGTTAGTTGGATTACTTGTTGGTTATTACTGCATTGTCGGAACTAGAAGCACAAGCATTTCGCTACACTCGCATTAACATCTGCTAACCATGTGTATGTGACAAATAAAATTTTATTTTATTTGATTTGATTTGACAGTAGTCATGTACTTTCAGTGCCTTCAGACAGTAGTCATATACCTTCAGTGCCTTCCGACATTAGTCAAATACCTTTCAGTGCCTTTAGACAGTAGTCATATACCTTCAGTGCCTTTAGACAGTAGTCATATACCTTCAGTGCCTTCAGACAGTAGTCATATACCTTCAGTGCCTTCTGACATTAGTCAAATACCTTCAGTGCCTTTAGACAGTAGTCATATACCATCAGTGCCTTCAGACAGTAGTCATATACCTTCAGTGCCTTCAGACAGTAGTCATATACCTTCAGTTCTTTCAGACAGTAGTCATATACTTTCAGTGCCTTCAGACAGTAGTCATGTACTTTCAGTGCCTTCAGACAGTAGTCATATACCTTCAGTGCCTTCAGACAGTAGTCATATACTTTCAGTGCCTTCAGACAGTAGTCATGTACTTTCAGTGCCTTCAGACAGTAGTCATATACTTTCAGTGCCTTCAGACAGTAGTCATATACTTATTATAGGTAGGTTATATCCTGCCTGTTTGGCCCTGTCTGGGGGTATCGTCAGACAGGACCACAGTGTCTACCGACCCCTCCTGTCTCAGCCTCCAGTATTTATGCTGCAGTAGTTTTATGTGTCAGGGGGCTAGGGACCGTCTGTTATATTTTGAGTATTTCTCCCGTCTCAACCGGTATCCTGCGTGAATTTAAGTATGCTCTCTCTAATTCTCTCTTTCTCTCTTTCTTTCGCTCTCTCAGAGGACCAGAGCCCTAGGACCATGCCTCAGGAATACCTGGCATGATGACTCCTTACTGTTCCCGGTCCACCTGGCCGTGCTGCTGCTCCAGTTTCAGCTGTTCTGCCTGCGGCTATGGAACCCTGACCTGTTCACCGGATCTCTACCCCACACATACAATTATCTGTAAAGGTCCTTCTGTCGATCAGTGCCTTTAGAACACAGATTCAACCAGAAAAACCAGAGAGATTTTGCAATGCCTTACAAAGGAGGACACCTATTGGTAGATGGGGTGAAAATAAACATGAAAAGCAGATAGTGACTATCCCTTTGAGCATCAGGAAGTTATAAATTACACTTTGGATGGTGCATCAACTGTCACCACGAAGATACAGGCATCCTTCCTAACTTAGTAGTTGGAGAGGCCAATGGTGACTTTAAAACGGTTTCATAGTTCATTGGCTGTGAAAGGAGAAAACTGAGGATGGATCAACAACATTGTAGTTACTCCACAATACTAATCTAAGTGACAGAGTGAAAAGAAGGAAGCCTGTACAGAATACAAAATACTTGTAACAAGGAACTAAGCAATACACTTTTTGTCCTGAATACAATGGGTTATGTTTGGGGGTAAATCCAGTTTAACACCTTACTGAGTAACACTCTCCATATTTCCAAGTATAGTGGTGGCATCATGTTATGGGTATGCTTGTAATCATTAAGGACTGGGGAGTTCTTAAGGATAAAAAATAAACTAAATGGAGCTAAGCACAGGCAAAATCCTAGAGGAAGACCGAGTTCAAATCTACACTGAAGTTGCTTACCAAAAAGACAGTGAATGTTCCTGAGTTGCCTAGTTACAGTTTTGACTTAAATCTATTTAAAAATCTATGGCAAGACCTGAAAATGGTAGCCATGGTAGCAATGATCAACAACCAATTTGACAGAGCTGAAATAATTATGAAAATAATAAATCGGCAAATGTTGCACAATCAAGGTATGCAAAGCTCTTAGAGACTTACCCTGAAAGACTCACAGGCACAAATTAGATATTTCTGTATTTCATGTTCAATTTACTAGCAAACATTTCTAAAAACATGTTTCCACCTTGTCATTAATGGTATTTTGTGTAGATGGGTGAGATTGAATCCATTTTGAATGTAGGCTGTAACACAACAACGTAGAAAAAGTCAAGGAGTATGAAAACTTTCTGAAGGCACTGTAGTACACAATTGGATGACATAATGCACAATTGGATGACATAATACACAATTGGATGACATAATACATAATTGGATGACATAATACACAATTGGATGACATAGTACACAATTGGATGACATAATACACAATTGGATGACATAATACACAATTGGATGACATAATACACAATTGGATGACATAATACACAATTGGATGACATAGTACACAATTGGATGACGTAATACACAAATGGATGATGTAATACACTATTGGATGACATAGTACACAATTGGATGACATAATACACAATTGGATGACGTAGTACACAATTGGATGACATAATACACAATTGGATGACGTAGTACACAATTGGATGACATAGTACACAATTGGATGACATAATACACAATTGGATGACATAGTACAAAATTGGATGACATAATACACAATTGGATGACGTAATACACTATTGGATGACGTAGTACACAATTGGATGACGTAATACACAATTGGATGACGTAATACACAATTGGATGACATAGTACACAATTGGATGACGTAATACACAATTGGATGACATAGTACACAAAAAACAAGAATCCGTTTTGTTTGTGAGCACCACTTCCAAAACTACTCTCTGAAATGATACAAAAGTCCAGGAGCATCACTTTAAATGGGATTATAGTCCACGGAGGTTTATTCCCATTCCATCGCAGTTACCTGGCCCTCGGCATGTAATACTACAGAGAGGAGACGCTTCTGATCTGAAGTCAGAGAGAGCCTAGGGGTACATCTCAAACGGCATGCTATTCCCTAAATGTATTTTCATTTTTTTTAAATGTAGTGCACTGTTGCCCAGGGCTCATAGGGCCCATAGGGCTCTGGTCAACGGTAGTGAACCATATAGGGAATAGGTCTCTGGTCAACAGTAGTGGACCATATAGGGAATAGGGTGTAATTTGGGACTCAATTCAAAGCTCCAAGACAGCAGGGCTAAATCTCTCTAATGTTCACTAAGCTATTTGTCTCTGGCAGCCAGGTACAAGGAAAGGAAATAGAGGGATGGCGTTTTGGCCAAGATAGATGTGGCAGGCAGTAGAATATGCCAGCTCAACACCTGCATGCCAAACAGCACTTCCCTGAGCTTTGTAATTAGATCAGCACTTCCATTTCTGTTAGCATACTTGGAATGCTAAAATATAAATACAAGATATCCTGCAAAATTTTACTTCCTTTTCTTTGCAATATATTTATATATATATTATATATACTGTATATACATATAAATGGAAGTCATTTAGCAAACTCTTGTCCAGAGAGACTTCCAGTCACTGCACTCAACTAAGGTAAACTTATCACATTCAGCTCCAAATAATTAGCTGGTTGATTAGCTGAATCAGGTTTGTTACCATTGGGGACGGAGTGAAAACCTCCAGTAGGGTTTTCCTCTAGGAATAGGGGAGGAGAGCCCTGCTGTTTAAACACCATTACAAAGAATAGCTACAGTACCTAGTGGGGGCTAGTGACATAACGGCTACAGCAGGGCTAAGCTGTCAATCATAGTTAGCCCCTCTGCTAACTACCCAGCAGGCCTGTTGTCTGTCTTTTCCTCCGTGTCGGCGGTGACCCCATTACCTCACTATGGCAACTTTGTTTGACTCCTCCGCCCCAGCATCACCCCAGTGCCGCCACAGTGCCGCCACAGTGCTATACACACCGGTCCCTCTGTGGAATCATGGATCATTCAATGGGACCCAATTCCCCCCATAGGGCTCTAGTTAAAAACGAGTGCACCATATAGGATGTAGGGTGTCATTTAGGATACAGTCAGAGGGAGGTCGATGAGGCTCAATAACCATCAGCCAGGATGGTCTCCAAGGGACTATGAATTATCCAGACAAGTTCACATAGCCAAGGCAGGCAGGTCTGACTAGTTAACACAGCCGGACAGAAAGGCAGGTCAGACTAGTTAACATAGCCAAGGCAGGCAGGTCAGACTAGTTAACACAGCTAGCTAGGCAGGCAGGCAGGTCAGACTATTTAACACAGCCAGACAGAAAGGCAGGTCAGACTAGTTCACACAGCCAGCTAGGCAGGCAGGCAAGTCAAACTAGTTAACACAGGCAGTTAGGCAGACAGGTCAGACTAGTTAACACAGCCAGTCAGGCAGTTCAGACTAGTTCACATAGCCAAGGCAGGCAGGTCAGACTAGTTAACACAGCTAGCTAGGCAGGCAGGCAGGTCAGACTAGTTAATACAGCCAGACAGAAAGGCAGGTCAGACTAGTTCACACAGCCAGCTAGGCAGGCAGGCAGGTCAAACTAGTTAACACAGACAGTTAGGCAGACAGGTCAGACTAGTTAACACAGCCAGTCAGGCAGTTCAGACTAGTTCACATAGCCAAGGCAGGCAGGTCAGACTAGTTAACACAGCCAGACAGAAAGGCAGGTCAGACTAGTTCACACAGCCAGCCAGGCAGGCAGGCAGGTCAGACTAGTTAACACAGCCAGCCAGAAAGGCAGGTCAAACTAGTTAACACAGCCATCCAGGCAGTTCAGACTAGTTCACACAGCCAGCTAGGCAGGCAGGCAGGTCAGACTAGTTAACACAGCCAGCCAGGCAGGCACGTCAGACTAGTTCACACAGCTAGAAAGGCAGGTCAGATTAGTTAACACAGCCATCCAGGCAGTTCAGACTAGTTCACACAGCCAGCTAGGCAGGCAGGCAGGTCAAACTAGTTAACACAGCCAGTTAGGCAGGTCAAACTAGTTCACATAGCCAGCCAGGCAGGTATGTCAGACTAGTTACCACAGCCAGCTAGGCAGGCAGTTCAGACTAGTTAACACAGCCAGTCAGGCAGGCAGGTCAGACTAGTTAACACAGCCAGTCAGGCAGGTCAGACTAGTTAACACAGCCGGCCAGGCAGGCAGGCAGGTAAAACTAGTTACCACAGCCAGCTAGGAAGGCAGTTCAGACTAGTTAACACTGCCATCCAGGCAGTTCAGACTAGTTCACACAGCCAGCTAGGCAGGCAGGCAGGTCAAACTAGTTAACACAGACAGTTAGGCAGGCAGGTCAGACTAGTTAACACAGCCAGCCAGGCAGGTCAGACTAGTTAACACAGCCGGCCAGGCAGGCAGGCAGGTCAAACTAGTTACCACAGCCAGCTAGGAAGGCAGTTCAGACTAGTTAACACAGACAGCTAGGCAGGCAGGTCAGACTAGTTAACACAGACAGCTAGGCAGGCAGGCACATCAGACTAGTTCACACGGCCAGCTAGGCAGGCACATGAGACTAGTTCACACGGCCAACCAGACAGGTCAGACTAGTTAACACAGCCAGCCAGGCAGGCACGTCAGACTAGTTAACACAGTCAGCCAGCCAGGCAGAACAGACTAGTTCACCGGCCAAGCAGGCCAGTCAGACTAGTTAGCACAGCCAGTCAGGCAGGTCACACTAGTTCACATAGCCAGGCAGGCAGGTCAGATTAGTAAACACAGCCAGCCAGGCAGGTCAGACTAGTTAACACAGCCAGTCAGGCAGGCAGGTCAGACTAGTTAACACAGCCAGTCTGGCCGGTCAGACTAGTTCACACAGCCAGTTCACGTGATTGTAGGAACTTTAGGATAGGGCCCATGGCATAATCTGAATCAGCCACGCTGGCCTTCAGTGTAGTCTGGTCTTCCCAAATGGCAAGCACATTCCTTATGAAGTTTTGAACAGGGCCCAATGGGTTCTAGTCATAATTAAAAACTACAGTTGTGGCAGTCATGGCCAAAAGTTTTGAGAAAGACACACATTTTTTAATTTCCACTAAGTTTGCTGCCTCAGTGTCTTTAGATATTTTTGTCAGATGTCACTATGGAATACTGAAGTATAATTACAAGCATTTCATAAGTGTCAAAGGCTTTTATTGTCAATTACATGAAGTTGATGCAAAGAGTCAATATTTGCAGTGTTGACCCTTCTTTTTCAGGACCTCTGCAATCCACCTTGGCATGCTGTCAATCAATTAATTCTGGGCCACATCCTGACTGATGGCTGCCTATTCTTGCATAATCAATGCTTGGAGTTTGTCAGAATTTGTGGGTTTTGTTTGTCCACCCGCCTCTTGAGGATTGATCACAAGTTCTCAAAGGGATTAAGGTCTGGGGACCCATGGACCTTTATTCATGGTTGTGTTCTTAGGCAAATTTGTGAGTGAGCCCACTCCCTTGGCTGAGAAGCAACCCCACACATGAATGGTCTCAGGATGCTTTACTGTTGGCATTACATAGGACTGGTGGTAGCGCTCACCTTGTCTTCTCCGGACAAGCTTTTTTCCGGATGCCCCAAACAATCGGAAAGGGGATTCATCAGAGAAAATGACTTTACCCCAGTCCTCAGCAGTCCAATCCCTGTACCTTTTGCAGAATATCAGTTTGTCCCTGATGTTTTTCATGGAGAGAAGTGGCTGCTTTGCTGCCCTTCTTGAAACCAGGCCATCCTCCAAAAGTCTTCGCCTCACTATGCGTGCAGATGCACTCACACCTGCCTGCTGCCATTCCTGAGCAAGCTCTGCACTGGTGGTGCCCCAATCCCGCAGCTGAATCAACTTTAGGAGAAGGTCCTGGCGCTTGCTGGACTTTCTTGGGCGCCCTGAGGCCTTCGTCACAACAATTGAACCGCTCTCCTTGAAGTTCTTGATGATCCGATAAATGGTTGAGTGTGAAGCCCTTTTTGTGCAAAGCAGTGATGACGGTATGTGTTTCCTTGCAGGTAACCATGATTGACAGAGGAAGAACAATGATTCCAAGCACCACCCTCCTTTTGAAGTTTCCAGTCTGTTATCGGAACTCAATCAGCATGACAGAGTGATCTCCAGCCTTGTCCTCGTCAACACTCACACCTGTGTTAACGAGAGAATCACTGACATGATGTCAGCTGGTCCTTTTGTGGCAGGGCTGAAATGCAGTGGAAATGTTTTTTGGGGGTTCAGTTCATTTGCATGGCAAAAAGAGACATTGCAATTCATCTGATCACTCTTCATAACATTCTGGAGTATATGCAAATTGCCATCATACAAACTGAGGCAGCAGACTTTGTGAAAATGTATATTTGTGTTCTCAAAACTTTTGGCCAAGACTGTATGTTGGGAATAGGGTGCCATTTGGGCTGTAGACGCCTCCTCAATGCAAACGTCTGACAGACAGCATTCTCACGACTGATGTAATTATAGCTGGGTGAGAGAGAGTGGAATTTACATGCACATGTCTTTTACCCTTTCCCTACTGCTGTCTGTCTGTGAGAGTAAATTGTGATGATTAAGTCTCATAGTTCTGCTGTCTGTGAGAATACAATGTAATGATTAAGCGTCATTGTTCTGCTGTCTGTCTGAGTAAAATGTGATGATTAACTCTCATAGTTCTGCATTGTTGTTCCATGTACTCGGAGGGTACTGAGTGATGATAATGGGTTACGCACTATAAGTTTGTTGTTAAATAATTTAAATGTTTCTGTGAAAGTACTTTATGTCTGCCTTTCCAGGGGCATAAACAAAAAACGAAATATCCAAGGACACTTTGGAAAGCTTTTGTTGTATTACCATATTCTTACTGTCAGATTCCTCCTGAAAACACTGTTTCAGACTACAGGGCTCATTGCTACTTCCTTATCACCAACCATTACTGATCTGAAGACAGATGCAGAAACTATTTTGCAGAAATAAAGAACCGTGAGGCCTTGTGGCCCTAGCCCCGACTATGACATGACAACTGCCTCGCCATTACCCAGGGGGCTTTGAAATGAATGTTTTGAGACGTCTCCCTTCGTTGCCTGCCAAAAGACACTTAACAAGGGATTTCTATGTAATCAAGCACCGTGAAGCCATTCTGCATTCCCCCCAGAGCCTTAACGTTTCCAGAATACAAAACAATAAGTGTAATCAGTAGGTGTCAGCGACTAGCTCTGTCTCTGTGGCTTGGGCGTCATTTAGTGGCTCATTAAAGCCTTCCTCTAGGTAGCTACGGCGCTGTTGTTGTCTGCTCTGATCTCACTGAAAGGAGACACATTGAGATCTACATTCCATTCAGTGTGATTCACTGTGACTCTGCTGCAGAGCTCATTGGAGATCAATGGCTTTATTTGAGTTAGCAAGTGCTGCTACACGGGCTATGGGCTATGGGCTATGGGATCTGGGCTATGGGCTATGGGATCTGGGCTATGGGCTATGGGCTATGGACTATGGGATCTGGGATCTGGGCTATGGGCTGTGGGCTGTGGGCTATGGGATCTGGGATCTGGGCTATGGGCAATGGGCTATGGGGGCTATGGGCTATGGGCTATGGGCTATGGGCTATGGGCTTGGGGATCTGGGCTATGGGTGTGGGGATCTGGGCTATGGGCTCTGGGCTATGGGATCTGGGCTTGGGATCTGGGCTATGGGATCTGGGCTATGGGCTATCTGGGCTATGGGCTATGGGCTATGGGCTATGGGCTATGGGCTATGGGCTTGGGGATCTGGGCTATGGGCTATGGGCTTGGGGATCTGGGCTATGGGCTTGGGGATCTGGGCTATGGGCTATGGGCTATGGGATCTGGGCTATGGGCTATGGGATCTGGGCTATGGGTTATGGGCTATGGGCTTGGGGATCTGGGCTATGGGCTATGGGCTATGGGCTATGGGCTATGGGCTATGGGCTATGGGATCTGGGCTATGGGCTATGGGATCTGGGCTATGGGCTATGGGCTATGGGTTTGGGGATCTGGGCTATGGGATTGGGGATCTGCGCTATGGGATATGGGATCTGGGCTATGGGGTATGGGCTATGGGCTATGGGCTATGGGCTATGGGCTTGGGCTATGGGCTATGGGCTATGGGCTATGGGATCTGGGCTATGGGCTATGGGATCTGGGCTATGGGCTATGGGCTATGGGCTTGGGGATCTGGGCTATGGGATTGGGGATCTGGGCTATGGGCTATGGGATCTGGGCTATGGGCTATGGGCTATGGGCTTGGGGATCTGGGCTATGGGCTATGGGCTATGGGCTATGGGCTTGGGGATCTGGGCTATGGGCTATGGGATCTGGGCTACGTGCTATGGGCTTGGGGATCTCTGGGCTATGGGCTATGGGCTATGGGCTTGGGGATCTGGGCTATGGGCTATGGGATCTGGGCTATGGGCTATGGGCTTGGGGATCTGGGCTATGGGATTGGGGATCTGGGCTATGGGCTATGGGATCTGGGCTATGGGCTATGGGCTATGGGCTTGGGGATCTGGGCTATGGGCTATGGGCTATGGGCTTGGGGATCTGGGCTATGGGCTATGGGATCTGGGCTACGTGCTATGGGCTTGGGGATCTGGGCTATGGGCTATGGGATTGGGGACCTGGGCTATGGGCTATGGGATTGGGGATCTGGGCTATGGGCTATGGGCTTGGGGATCTGGGCTATGGGCTACAGGCTATGGGCTATGAGCTATGGGCTATGGTCTATGGGATTGGGGGGCTGAGGCTGAGGCTGATGAATCGTGATCAGCTGTCTAAGGGTTATGGCCTAAGGCTCAGGATCAGATCAACTTTATTTTATTATCGTTCTATATTTTTTGTGCGTACATCAGCTTTAATATTGCCGATAGATTCTGGCTTCCATCAATGTAATCGTCTGCATCATTTCCAAACTAACATATATGTAAATATACATACCGTATATAAAATATATACTGTATAAGCTTTAGACTTATACATTGTAGAATAATAGTGAATGTATCAAAACTATGAAATAACACATATGGAATCATATGTTAACCAAAAAAGTGTTAAACAAATCCAAATACGTTTTATATTTGAGATTCTTCAAAGGAGCCACCCTTTGCCTTGATGACAGCTTTGCAAACTCTTGGCATTCTCTCAACCAGCTGCATGAGGAATCCTTTTTCAAACAGTCTTGAAGGAGTTCCCACATATGCTGAGCACTTCTTGGCTGCTTTTCCTTCACTCTGCGGTCCAACTCATCCCAAACCATCTCAATTGGGTTGAGGTTGGGTGATTATGGAGGTCAGGTCATCTGATGCAGCACTCCATCACTCTCATTGGTCAGATAGCCCTTATACAGCCTGGAGGTGTGTTTTGGGTCATTGTCCTGTTTATAAACAAATGATAGTCCCACTAAGTGCAAACCAGATGGGATGGCGTATCACTGCGGAATGCTGTGGTAACCAAGCTGGTTAAGTGTGCCTTGAATTCTAAATAAATCACTGACAGTGTCACCAGCAAAGCACACCCACACCATCACACCTCTTCCTCCATGCTTCACGGTGGGAACCACACATTTGGAGATCATCCGTTCCCCTACTCTGCATCTCACAAAGACACGCTGGTTGGAGCCAAAATCTGAAATTTGGATAATTTCAGATTTAACCGACAAAAGACAGACTTCCACCGGTCTAATGTTCATTGCTCGTGTTTCTTGGCCCAAGCAAGTCTCTTCTTATTGGTGTCCTTTAGTAGTGGTTTCTTTGCAACAATTCGACCATGATGGCCTGATTCACGCAGTCTCCTCTGAACAGTTGATGTTGAAATGTGTCTGTTACTTGAACTCTGTGAAACATTTATTTGGGTCTGCATTTTCTGAGGCTGATAACTCCAATTAATTTATCCTCTACAGCAGAATAAGGCTGATTTTAAAATATGCCTGTGACGTAAACAATGTGGAAAAGGTTAATGGGTCTGAATACTTTCCCGAAGGCACTATAGAACATGATACCACATTCAGGCAGAGTCAGGATAAATGCATTCACTCTAATTCTGTAGCTATTTTATTCATATTATGTGATACTACTTACTATGTTATACACTTACTGTCTCTAATCTCATCCACAAACTGACATTTAGTCATTTAGCAGACACTCCTATCCAGAGGAGTTTACATTTTTATACTTTATCATGTTTTCCTACCCTGTGAAAATCCAACCCACAACCCTCGCTTTTTTAAGCACCCTTCCAACTGAGCCACACAGGACCCCACACAAATAATGATCTGGTCCTGAGTCTTAGACCACAACCTTCAGACACTGACCATGATTTCTCAGGCTTAGCCTGGTGATTTAAAAAGTCACAGTCAAATCGATTAATAATATAATAGTACCCTTAGCAAAATAACGTTTTTTATTATATTTACAAAATGTAGAATCTATGAGAATAGAAAGGTTCAGAACGTTTGTGAAAAACATCTCAGCACAGTTGAAAACTATATGACAAATAGAAATCCAAAATGGACAGTGTTGAGAGATAGATGGGAGTGGTTGAATGGAGCTGAAGGGTGGGACTGGATGGTGTTGAGAGATAGATGGGAGGGGTTGAATGGAGCTGAAGGGTGGGATTAAAAACAACAAGATAACGTAAAACATACGGGGTCTGTAAAATGTATGTAGGTTCAGAACATTTATGAAAGAAATAGATGGGAGAAGTTGAGGTTAGAGGAAGGACAGGAGTAAAAACTAACAAAATACAACTGTTGTAAAATATACTGTGTCTGTAAAATGAATATGTGTCACGCGGGACTAGGTGGGTGCAGGAATCAGACGCAGAGAGAGTTCCACTGAGGTTAAGTGCTTTACTCAGGCACAACAAAATAATAAGCCCAACAAATACAGGGCGCGGGACACACAACGAGACAACCCAAAAACCACAGGGTGCTCAGTTAAAGAAAAGACAATCCACCACTACCTAACATGCACACACGTAACATAAAGACAATCCCGCACAAAACAAGGGCGGGTCAACCTACTAAATATAGGGAAGCTCATTAAACCAAACAGAAACACAGGTGAAACTAATAAGACAAAACAAACAGACAAACGAAAAAGGGATCGGTGGAGGCTAGTAGGACGGTGACGACGACCGCCGAGCACCGCCCGAACAGGCAGGGGAGCCAACTTCGGCGGAAGTCGTGACAATATGTATAAGTTGAAAGTAGAAGCCTAAGTGTTGTTGTTCATTAGTTTACTCCAATTAGGGTAGGGGTAGTGGAAAATAATAACGTAAAATATATTTACAAAAGAAATAGGTACAGTACCAGTCAGAAGTTTGGACACACCTACAAATGATCATTCAAGTTTTGGGGGGTTTTTACGTTCTAGAATAATAGTGAAGATATCAAAACTATGGAATAACACACATGGAATCAGGTAGTAACCAAAAAAGTGTTGAACAAATCCAAAATTGTTTTATATTTGAAAATCTTCAAAGAAGTCACCCTTTGCCTTAATGACAGCTTTGCACACTCTTGGTATTCTCTCAACCAGCTTCATGAGGTAGGCACCTGGAACACATTTCAATTAACAGGTGTGCCTTGTTAAAAGTTCATTTGTGGAATTTCCTTCCTTCTTAATGCGTTTGAGCCAATCAGTTGTGTTGTGATAAGGTAGGGGTGGTATACAGAAGACAGCCCTATTTGGTAAAAGACCAAGTCCATATTATGGAAAGAACAGCCCAAATAAGCAAAGAGAAACGACAGTCCATCATTACTTTAAGACATGAAGGTCAATCCGGAATATTTCAAGAACTTTTAAAGTTTCTACAAGTGCAGTCGCAAAAACCATCAAGCGCTACAATGAAGCTGGCTCTCATGAAGCTGGCTCTCATGAAGCTGGCTCTCATGAAGCTGGCTCTCTTCCTTTCCACAGGAAAGACCAATAGTTACCTCTGCTGCAAAGGATAATCTCATTAGAGTTAACTGTACCTCAGATTGCAGCCCAAATAAATGCTTCACAGAGTTCAAGTAACAGACACATCTCAACATCTACTGTTCAGAGGAGACTGTGTGAATCAGACCTTCATGGTAAACATGCTGCAAAGAAACAACTACTAAACGACACCAATAAGAAAAAAAGGACATGCTTGGGCCAAGAAACACAAGCAATGGACATCAGACCAGTGGAAATCTGTCCTTTGTTCTGATGAATCCAAATTTGAGATTTTTCGTTTCAACCGCAGTGTCTTTGTGAGATGCAGAGTAGGTGAGCGGATGCTCTCCATATGTGTGGTTCTCACCATGAAGCATGGAGGAGGAGGTGTGATGATGTGGGTGTGCTTTGCTGGTGACACTGTCTATGATTAATTTAGAATTCAAGCACAGTTAACCAGCCTGGCTACCACAGCATTCAGCATCAATAAGCCATCCCATCTAGTTTGGGCTTAGTGGGACTATCCTTTGTTTTTCAACAGGACAATGACCCAAGACACCTCCAGGCTGTGTAAGGGCTATTTGACCAAAAAGTAGAGTGATGGAGTGCTGCGTCAGATGACCTGGCCTCCACAATCACATGACCTCAAGCCAATTTAAATGGTTTGAGTTGGACCGCATAGTGAAGGAAACGCAGCCAACAAGTGCTCAGCATATGTGGGGAATCCTTCAAGATTATTGGAAAAGCATTCCAGGTGAAGCTGGTTGAGAGAATGCCAAGAGTGTGCAATGCTGTCATCAAAGCAAAGGGTGGCTACCTTGAAGAATCTCAAATATAAAATACATTTTGATTTGTTGAACACTTTTTTTTGGTTACTACTTGATTCTACCGTATGTGTTATTTAATCATTTTGATGTCTTCACTATTATTCTACAATGTAGAAAATAGTAAAATAAAGAAAAACCCTTGAATGAGAAGGTGTGTCCAAACTGTTGACTGGTACTGTACCTATTTGCCTGAATTCAGAGCAGTTAGGAGCCAGCTGGGAGGAGAGTGAATTCAAGCCAGTTAGGAGCCAGATGGGAGGAGAATGAATTCAGGCCAGTTAGGAGCCAGCTGGGAGGAGAATAAATTCAGGCCAGTTAGGAGCCAGCTGGGAAGAGAGTGAATTCAAGCCAGTTAGGAGCCAGCTGGGAGGAGAATTAATTCAGGCCAGTTAGGAGCCAGCTGGGAGGAGAATGAATTCAGGTAAGTTAGGAACCAGCTGGGAGGAGAATGAATTCAGGTAAGTTAGGAACCAGCTGGGAGGAGAATGAATTCAGGTAAGTTAGGAACCAGCTGGGAGGAGAATGAATTCAGGCCAGTAAGGAGCCAGCTGGGAGGAGAATGAATTCAGGTAAGTTAGCTGGGAGGAGAATGAATTCAGGGCAGTTAGGAGCCAGCTGGGAGGAGAATGAATTCAGGGCAGTTAGGAGCCAGCTGGGAGGAGAATTAATTCAGGCCAGTTAGGAGCCAGCTGGGAGGAGAATAAATTCAGGCCAGTTAGGAGCCAGCTGGGAAGAGAGTGAATTCAAGCCAGTTAGGAGCCAGCTGGGAGGAGAATTAATTCAGGCCAGTTAGGAGCCAGCTGGGAGGAGAATTAATTCAGGCCAGTTAGGAGCCAGCTGGGAGGAGAATGAATTCAGGTAGGAGCCAAGTTAGGAGCCAGCTGGGAGGAGAATGAATTCAGGTAAGTTAGGAACCAGCTGGGAGGAGAATGAATTCAGGCCAGTTCAGGTGGGAGGAGTTAGGAACCAGCTGGGAGGAGAATGAATTCAGGTAAGTTAGGAGCCAGCTGGGAGGAGAATGAATTCAGGTAAGTTAGGAGCCAGCTGGGAGGAGAATGAATTCAGGGCAGTTAGGAGCCAGCTGGGAGGAGAATGAATTCAGGGCAGTTAGGAGCCAGCTGGGAGGAGAATGAATTCAGGTAAGTTAGGATCCAGATGGGAGGATATTTCATTCAGGGAAGTTAGGAGGAGGCTGGGAGAGGAATGAATTCTGGGCCGTTAGGAGCCAGCTGGGAGGAGAATGATTTCAAGGAAGAATAGAACCAGCTGGGAGGAAAATGATTTCAGGGCCATCAGGAATCCGGTTGGGAGGAGAATGAATTCAGGGCAGTTAGGAGCCAGCTGGGAGGAGAATGAATTCAGGCTAGTTACAATTCTGCAGGATCGGTGTCCCCCTCGCGGGACGGTTGAGCTAACGTAGGTTAATGTCATTAACATAAGGTTGTAATTAACAAGAATATTTCAGTTCTACAAAGGAACTGTTTCTGGTGAGGCAGTCCCAGGCCCCCTGCAGCTGTCTCCTAGGGACAACTGGGTAGAAACTATGGTCTGAACTGTTTCTGGTGTGGCAGTCCCAGGCCCCCTGCAGCTGTCTCCTAGGGACAACTGGGTAGAAACTATGGTCTGAACTGTTTCTGGTGAGGCAGTCCCAGGCCCCCTGCAGCTGTCTCCTAGGGACAACTGGGTAGAAACTATGGTCTGAACTGTTTCTGGTGTGGCAGTCCCAGGCCCCCTGCAGCTGTCTCCTAGGGACAACTGGGTAGAAACTATGGTCTGAACTGTTTCTGGTGTGGCAGTCCCAGGCCCCCTGCAGCTGTCTCCTAGGGACAACTGGGTAGAAACTATGGTCTGAACTGTTTCTGGTGTGGCAGTCCCAGGCCCCCTGCAGCTGTCTCCTAGGGACAACTGGGTAGAAACTATGGTCTGAACTGTTTCTGGTGAGGCAGTCCCAGGCCCCCTGCAGCTGTCTCCTAGGGACAACTGGGTAGAAACTATGGTCTGAACTGTTTCTGGTGAGGCAGTCCCAGGCCCCCTGCAGCTGTCTCCTAGGGACAACTGGGTAGAAACTATGGTCTGAACTGTTTCTGGTGAGGCAGTCCCAGGCCCCCTGCAGCTGTCTCCTAGGGACAACTGGGTAGAAACTATGGTCTGAACTGTTTCTGGTGTGGCAGTCCCAGGCCCCCTGCAGCTGTCTCCTAGGGACAACTAGGTAGAAACTAACGTCTGAACTGTTTCTCTGCATGTTATGGGTTTTCTCTCCTTCTCATTTTTTTAGAAGAACATTCATTATTAAAGTCATTTGATTACTGTCTCATTCGCAGCATTTTAAAACAGTTGTTAGGCGCATGGTTAATGACGGGTATCTTTTAAAACCGTGTTGGGGGTTGAATTATGGTGGGTTAATGATGTCCAGTAGAGTTAAAAGAGAAGCTTGATCTTATAGTAGTAGCGTGAAGTACAGGACTGTCTAGCCTGCATCTGTCTGGCCTGCATCTGTCTGGCCTGCCTCTTTCCTGCCTGCCTCTTTCCTCCCTGCCTCTTTCCTGCCTGCCTCTGTCTGGCCTGCCTCTGTCCTCATTGCCTCTGTCCTGCCTGCATCTGTCTGGCCTGCCTCAGTCTGGCCTGCCTCTGTCTAATCTGCCAATGACATCTCTCTACCAATTACATTCTAAATGGCAATTTATCTCTGTTAATTGCCTTAATTAATATTCAATGGAACACCAGAAAGACTCCCACTTGATTTGTTCCAGTTCTAACGTAACATATCACGGCTGCTAATCAGACCATAAGATATGCATCTCCTTAATAACTCTTGTCTACTCCAGGCACCTTCACATTCCCACCCAAATCTCCACTGCAGCTGGATGGTGGGGATGAGATAAACATGTTGGGAGAATTTGAAGTAGCAGCACATTGAAACTAAAAGGAAATGTGATCCTTGCCAGCCTCCCAAATATCTCCCTACCCCTTATATAGTACACTACTTTTGACCAGATCTGTATGGATTCTACATCCAAGATAGAAATATTGCGGACGCTAAAATAATTGAATACTGTTATCCAGGCAGTTGTATTGATCAGGCAACTTCTTGCTAATAATGCAAGTACAATACATGGATTCTGTGGCCTAGTGGATTCTGTGGTCTAGTGGATTCTGTGGTCTAGTGGATTCAGTGGATTCTGTGGTCTAGTGGATTCTGTGGTCTAGTGGATTCTGTGGATTCTGTGGTCTAGTAGATTCTGTGGATTCGGTGGTCTAGTGGATTCTGTGGATTCTGTGGATTCTGTGGCCTAGTGGATTCTGTGGTCTAGCGGATTCTGTGGTCTAGTGGATTCTGTGGCCTAGTGGATTCTGTGGATTCTGTGGCCTAGTAGATTCTGTGGTCTAGTGGATTCTGTGGCCTAGTGGCTTAGTGGATTCTGTGGCCTAGTGGATTCTGTGGCCTAGTGGATTATGTGGTCTAGTGGATTCTGTGGATTCTGTGGCCTAGTGGATTCTGTGGATTCTGTGGCCTAGTGGATTCTGTGGATTCTGTGGCCTAGTGGATTCTGTGGCCTAGTGGATTCTGTGGTCTAGTGGATTCTGTGGCCTAGAGGATTCTGTGGTCTAGTGGATTCTGTGGCCTAGTGGATTCTGTGGTCTAGTGGATTCTGGCCTGGTGGCCTAGTGGATTCTGTGGCCTAGTGGATTCTGTGGTCTAGTGGATTCTGTGGCCTAGTGGATTCTGTGGCCTAGTGGATTCTGTGGACTAGTGGATTCTGTGGTCTAGTGGATTCTGTGGCCTAGTGGATTCTGTGGTCTAGTGGATTCTGTGGCCTAGTGGATTCTGTGGCCTAGTGGATTCTGTGGACTAGTGGATTCTGTGGTCTAGTGGATTCTGTGACCTAGTGGATTCTGTGTTCTAGTGGATTCTGTGGTCTAGTGGATTCTGTGTTCTAGTGGATTCTGTGGCCTAGTAGATTCTGTGGCTTAGTGGATTCTGTGTTCTAGTGGATTCTGTGGCCTAGTGGATTCTGTAGCCTAGTGGATTCTGTGGATTCTGTGGCCTAGTAGATTCTGTGGTCTAGTGGATTCTGTGGCCTAGTGGCTTAGTGGATTCTGTGGCCTAGTGGATTCTGTGGCCTAGTGGATTATGTGGTCTAGTGGATTCTGTGGATTCTGTGGCCTAGTGGATTCTGTGGATTCTGTGGCCTAGTGGATTCTGTGGCCTAGTGGATTCTGTGGTCTAGTGGATTCTGTGGCCTAGAGGATTCTGTGGTCTAGTGGATTCTGTGGCCTAGTGGATTCTGTGGTCTAGTGGATTCTGTGGCCTAGTGGCCTAGTGGATTCTGTGGCCTAGTGGATTCTGTGGTCTAGTGTATTCTGTGGCCTAGTGGATTCTGTGGATTCTGTGGCCTAGTAGATTCTGTGGTCTAGTGGATTCTGTGGCCTAGTGGTGAAGTGGATTCTGTGGTCTAGTGGATTCTGTGGCCTAGTGGATTCAGTGGTCTAGTGGATTCTGTGGCCTAGTGGATTCTGTGGCCTAGTGGATTCTGTGGTCTAGTGGATTCTGTGGTCTAGTGGATTCTGTGTTCTAGTGGATTCTGCGTTCTAGTGGATTATGTGTTCTAGTGGATTATATGGCCTAGTGGTCTAAGCCGCTGCCTCTGGAACACGTGTTATTGCATCATGGGTTTGAATCCAGACCACTGCTATTTCAGAATTTTGTCCTCCTCTCTTTCCTTTTCGTCCTTTCCCATCAAGTACACATGAATAATATGTGAGGAGTGGGACTGCACCACTCCTTAAGAGTTGACCAGCCTAGCCATGCTTCTGTGTTCTCTGGTGAAGCATTAGATGAAGTGCCTATTCCAGCTCACCCACCAGGCTGGCGCGGTGCAGGCCGGGCAGTGAGACCATCAATTGTGGAGCAGCTAGAAGAAGGCTCTGGGGACAGTGTGATAAAAATCCTGGATTGGAACTGTCAAGAGCTACAAGACCTAAGAATTCCACTCTGGGGTTGAGTCTCAGATAACATTATATTCCCTATTCCTTATACAGTACACCACTTCTGACCAGGGTCTATAGCGTAGTACACTACTTCTGAACAGGGTCCATAGAGTAGGACACTACTTTAGACCAGGGTCTATAGGGTAGTGCACTACTTTAGACCAGGGCCCATTGCAGTAGTGCACTACTTTAGACCAGGGCCCATAGGGGTAGTGCACTGCTTTAGACAAGGGCCCATTGCAGTAGTGCACTACTTTAGACCAGGGCCCATAGGGGTAGTGCACTGCTTTAGACCAGGGCCCATAGGGGTAGTGCACTACTTTAGACCAGGGTCCATTGCAGTAGTGCTTTAGACCAGGGCCCATAGGGGTAGTGCACTGCTTTAGACCAGGGCCCATAGGGGTAGTGCACTACTTTAGACCAGGGTCCATAGGGGTAGTCCACTAGTTTAGACCAGGGTCCATAGTGTAGTGCACTATATAGGGAATGGGGTGACATTTGGGATGTACTCTGGTACACTCTCCTCAGTCCTGCTCTCTTATCAAATCACTCTGTTCTGTAGGACCTGGACTTAACGTGAACAACATCAATTACTGTGTTAGTTTGGAAAACACTGCATTACGTCTTGAACTTTTGGGGCTTGTGATCGAGTATGTTTTTATTCCTTCATCAGCAGCGGGAGACAAATAGATCATGTTTGTTTTCAGACAATCGGGGCTCAACACATTGACGATTGATGCTTTTCTAGTGCATGTGTTGATTATCTACCAAAAATACACCAATGAGATATTTGCCATGATTTGCCTTGCTCTGTCTATTATATGTGTAGGTCCCTCACTAGAGTGTTGCTGGGTAATGGTGGGCTGTGTGTGACCTTGACCTGTCTAATTTATGTTTAGGACCTACCACTGCTATTTACTATATTAAGATCCAATGAAATAATGTGTAATTGAGTGGATGTTTTGGCTGTAAATAGACTATGAAAACATCAACTAGTGGGTGAACCAATGAGATACTGTAATAGCCATAGCCCAGAGGACATTACACACACACACACACACACACACACACACACACACACACACACACACACACACACACACACACACACACACACACACACAGAGAAAGGTATATTATTACAGGGGGAAAAGGATGAACATTAAGTCAATCTACTGTAAATCAATCTACTGTAAATCAATCTACTGTAAATCAATCTACTGTAAGTCAATCGACTGTAAATCAATCTACTGTAAATCAATCTACTGTAAGTCAATCTACTGTAAATCAATCTACTGTAAGTCAATCTACTGTAAGTCAATCTACTGTAAATCAGTCTACTGTAAACCAATCTACTGTAAGTCAATCTACTGTAAGTCAATCTACTGTAAATCAATCTATTGTAAATCAATATACTGTAAATCCATCTACTGTAAGTCAATCTACTGTAAATCAATCTACTGTAAGTCAATCTACTGTAAATCAATCTACTGTAAGTCAACCTACTGTAAGTCATTCTACTGTAAGTCAACCTACTGTAAGTCATTCTACTGTAAGTCAATCTGGATATGAGCATCTGCTAAATAACTAAAATATGAAAAAAATTTGGTTTATACAAAAATAAATCATTATAAATGCAATTAGTAGTGCTTCACTTGTCCCCTCATTAAGTCAATTTTTCCATTGACTGAAAATGTCTTCATGAAGTAAAAAAATAAATAAATCTCTTCTTTAAAATGCCTCTTTTTTTGAATGCCGGTTCAATCATGTTCTGCACTGTTGATGGAGCTGTTGGAAGTCTAGAGGAAACCGCTCTGGAAGCAGTTGTCTTCCATTTAAGTGTTTGCTCTTTCAACCCCACTATTTATTTTCTTCCTCTTTTCATTTCATGATTTCATAATAATTTGCAAAGAAATTCATAAAAAATCCTACAATGTGATTATCTGGATTTTTTTTCTCATTTTGTCTGTCATAGTTGAAGTGTACCTATGATGAAAAGTACAGGCCTCTCTCATCTTTTTAAGTGGGAGAACTTGCACAATTGGTGGCTGACTAAATACTTTTTTGCCTCAGTGTAGATGTTCCACTCCAGAGCCAGGCAGACATGGGACTGTGTCCCAAACAGCACCCTATTCCAGATTCTTAAGGGACCTCATCAACAGTAGATCACTATACACGGGGAATAGGGGGCCTACATTCTTCATCACTGACATGTTAATAATAGTTACTAAAGTCCTCTCCCCCAGGAAGCATTGTAAATCTTCTTTCACATTCATTTAATTAGTAGCATTGTAGTTTCGCTGTAAAGCTAGATTAGCTACTAGTGAAAGCAAGGGCTGCAATATAGGCTATTGACGGCTGTTGTCTTAAAATACATTCTACTTATTGTACTCACACAAAGCATCTATGTAGTCCTTTCCTCCAGTCAAATAACAAAATCGCCCTCCTCATGGATGGAATGTTATTAATATTTATCATAATTTCATAATTAAATGTACATTTTAAAAAATTAGCAGAAAATATGGTGTTTCTGTGTCAAATTGTTCTGCTTTATTTCAGTTTTCTGTGATTTATATAAAGTGTAATATTGGGATACAATCTCAACATGTACTACATTTCAACTTCATATCTGACATGCTTCATGTAAACTCAGCAAAAAAAAGAAACATCCCTTTTTCAGGACCCTGTCTTTCAAAGATAATTTGTAAAAATCAAAATAACTTCACACATCTTCATTGTAAAGGATTTAAACACTGTTTCCCATGCCTGTTCGATGAACCATAAACAATTAATAAATGTACACCTGTGGAACGATCGTTAAGACACTAATAGCTTACAGACGGTAGGCAACTAAAGTGACAGTTATGAAAACATAGGACACTAAAGAGGCCTTTCTACTGTCTCTGAAAAACACCAAAAGAAAGATGCCCAGGGTCCCTAATCATCTAAATTGCAATGTCCGTACAGCGCTACAGGGAGACAGGACGGACAGCTGATCGTCCTCGCAGTGGCAGACCACGTGTAACAACACCTACACAGGATCGGTACATCCGAACATCACACCTGCGGGACAGGTACAGGATGGCAACAACAACTGCCTGAGTTACACCAGGAATACACAATCCCTCCATCAGTGCTCAGACTGTCCGCAATAGGCTGAGAGAGACTGGACTGAGGGCTTGTAGGCCTGTTGTAAGGCCGTTCCTCACCAGGCATCACAAGCAACAACGTTGCCTATGCGCACAAACCCACCGTCGTTGGACCAGAAAGGACTTTCACTGACAAGTTGCAGTTTGTCTCACCAGGGGTGATGGTTGGATTCGCGTTTATCGTCGAAGGAATGAGCGTTACACTGAAGCCTGTACTCTGGAGCAGGATCGATTTGGAGGTGGAGTGTGTCATGGTCTGGGCCGGTGTGTCACCGCATCATCGGATTGAGCTTGTTGTCATTGCAGGCAATCTCGACGCTATGCGTTGCAGGGAAGACATCCTCCTCCCTCATGTGGTACCCTTCCTGCAGGCTCATCCTGACATGACCCTCCAGCATGACAATGTCACCAGCCATACTGCTCGTTCTGTGCGTGATTTCCTACAAGACAGGAATGTCAGTGTTCTGCCATGGCCAGCGAAGAGCCCAGATCACAATCCCATTCAGCACGTCTGGGACCTGTTGGATCGGAGGGTGAGGGCTAGAGCCATTACCCCCAGAAATGCCCGGGAACTTGCAGGTGGCATGGTGGAAGAGTGGGGTAATATCTCACAGCAAGAACTGGCAAATCTGGTGCAGTCCATGAGGAGGAGATGTACTGCAGTACTAAATGCAGCTGGTGGCCACACCAGATACTGACTGACTTTTGATTTTGACCCCCCATTTTGTTCAGGGAAACATTATTCCATTTCCGTTAGTCAAATGTCTGTGGAACTTGTTCAGTTTATGTCTCAGTTGTTGAATCTTGTTATGTTCATACAAATATTTACACATGTTAATTTTGATGAAAATAAACGCAGTTGACAGTGAGAGGACGTTTCTTTCGTTGAGTTTATTAGCCTAGTCAGAATGGCCTGATGACTCCTCTCCAGACAGAACTCTGATAACACTGAGACACAACATATTTTTTTAACCTTTATTTAACCAGGTAGGCCAGATCACCTTTATTTAACCAGGTAGACCAGTTCACCTTTATTTAACCAGGTAGGCTAGTTGAGAACAAGTTCTCATCTACAACAGCGACCTGGCCAAGATAAAGCAAAGCAGTGCGACAGAAACAACAACACAGAGTTACACATGGAGTAAAACAAACATACAGTCAATAACACAATAGAAAAATGGCGTGAGGAAGTAAGGCAATAAATAGGCCATAGTAGCAAAGTAATTACAATTTAGCAGATTAACACTGGAGTGATGGATGAGCAGATGATGGTGTGTAAGTAGTGATACTGGTGTGCAAAAGAACAGCAAAGTAAATAAAAACAATATGGGGATGAAGTAGGTAGATTGGGTGGGCTATTTACAGATGGACTATGTACAGCTGCAGCGATCGGTTAGCTGCTCTGATAGCTGATGTTTAAAGTTAGTGAGGGAAATGTAAGTCTCCAGCTTCAGCGATTTTTGCAATTCGTTCCAGTCACTGGCAGCAGAGAACTGGAAGGAAAGGCGGCCAAAGGAGGTGTTGGCTTTGGGGATGATCAGTGAGATATACCTGCTGGAGCGCGTGCTATGGGTGGGTGTTGTTATCGTGACCAGTGAGCTGAGATAAGGCGGAGCTTTACCTAGCATAGACTTATAGATGACCTGGAGCCAGTGGGTCTGGCGACGAATATGTAGCGAGGACCAACTGACTAGAGCATACAGGTCGAAGTGGTGGGTGGTATAAGGCGCTTTGGTAACAAAATGGATGGCACTGTAATAAACTATATCCAGTTTGCTGAGTAGAGTATTGGAAGCTATTGTAGATGACATCGCCAAAGTCGAGGATTGGTAGGATAGTCAGTTTTACTGGGGTAAGTTTGGCGGCATGAGTGAAGGAGGCTTTGTTGCAAAATAGAAAGACGATTCTAGATTTGATTTTGGATTGGAGATGTTTGATATGAGTCTGGAAGGAGAGCTTACAGTTTAGCCAGACACCTAGGTACTTGTAGTTGTCTACGTATTCTAGGTTAGAAGAAGAAGGACAGGAACAGGCCTCAACCACAGTTCCTGTGCTTGGGGGTGAATTTAGACTGTATGCAGGTGTTCCTCTGCTTGGGGGTGAAGGTATACAGAATGTAGATGTTCCTCTGCTTGGGGGTGAAGGTAGACAGAATGTAGATGTTCCTCTGCTTGGGGGTGAATGAAGACTGTATGCAGATGTTTATCTGCTTGGGGGTGAAGGTAGACAGAATGTAGATGTTCCTCTGCTTTGGGGTGAAGGTAGACATAATGTAGACGTTCCTCTGCTGAATGGTGAAGGTAGACTGTATGCAGATGTTCCTTTGCTTGGGGGTGAAGGTAGACTGTATGCAGGTGATCCTCTGCTTGGGGGTGAAGGTAGACTGTATGCAGATTATCCTCTGCTGAATGGTGAAAGTAGACTGTATGCAGGTGATCCTCTCCTGAATGGTGAAGGTAGACTGCCTGCAGATTATCCTCTCTTGAATGGTGAAAGTAGACTGTCTGCAGATTATCCTCTCCTGAATGGTGAAGGTAGACTGTATGCAGATTATCCTCTGCTGAATGGTGAAAGTAGACTGTATGCAGGTGATCCTCTCCTGAATGGTGAAGGTAGACTGCCTGCAGATTATCCTCTCTTGAATGGTGAAAGTAGACTGTCTGCAGATTATCCTCTCCTGAATGGTGAAGGTAGACTGTATGCAGGTGATCCTCTCCTGAACGGTGAAGGTAGACTGTATGCAGGTGATCCTCTCCTGAATGGTGAAGGTAGACTGCCTGCAGATTATCCTCTCCTGAATGGTGAAGGTAGACTGTCTGCAGATTATCCTCTCCTGAATGGTGAAGGAAGACTGTATGCAGGTGATCCTCTCCTGAACGGTGAAGGTAGACTGTATGCAGGTGATCCTCTCCTGAATGGTGAAGGTAGACTGCCTGCAGATTATCCTCTCCTGAATGGTGAAGGTAGACTGTCTGCAGATTATCATCTGCTGAATGGTGAATGTAGACTGTATCGATGTGATCCTCTGCCGGAGGTTCATCTTACATGTGGACACCCTCGTAAAACCCCTGGGATGGAGTTGGTAGACTGTCTGCAGATATTCCTCTGCTTGGGGGTGAAAGTAGACAGAATGTAGATGTTCGTCTGCTTGGGGGTGAAGGTAGACAGAATGTAGATGTTCCTCTGCTTGGGGGTGAAGGTAGACAGAATGTAGATGTTCCTCTGCTTGAATGGTGAAAGGTATACAGAATGTAGATGTTCCTCTGCTTGGGGGTGAAGGTAGACAGAATGTAGATGTTCCTCTGCTGAATGGTGAAAGTAGACAGAATGTAGATGTTCCTCTGCTTGGGGGTGAAGGTAGACTGTATGCAGGTGTTTATCTGCTTGGGGGTGAAGGTAGACAGAATGTAGATGTTCCTCTGCTTGGGGGTGAAGGTAGACATAATGTAGATGTTCCTCTCCTGAATGGTGAAGGTAGACTGTCTGCAGATTATCCTCTCCTGAATGGTGAAGGTAGACTGTCTGCAGATTATCCTCTGCTGAATGGTGAAGGTAGACTGTCTGCAGATTATCCTCTCCTGAATGGTGAAGGTAGACTTTCTGCAGATTATCCTCTCCTGAATGGTGAAGGTAGACTGTCTGGAGATGATCCTCTGCTGAATGGTGAAAGTAGACTGTCTGCAGATTATCCTCTGCTGAATTGTGAAGGAAGACTGTATGCAGGTGATCCTCTCCTGAATGGTGAAGGTAGACTGCCTGCAGATTATCCTCTCCTGAATGGTGAAGGTAGACTGCCTGCAGATTATCCTCTCCTGAATGGTGAATGTAGACTGTATCGATGTGATCCTCTGCCGGAGGTTCATCTTACATGTGGACACCCTCGTAAAACCCCTGGGATGGAGTTGGTAGAGTTGCCTGATGTTCCATGAAGCAGATGACACCAGGGAATGTCATCACCTACAAAGGAACCAGTGTTTGACCTGTAAAGGAGACAATGTGAAACTTTGCTTTAATGTCATGACAATGGGGGAGGATCCATTGTGTGGCTGTAGGCAAATGAGTCATGGTCTTGGGGCAAAACGTATATGTAAAGCAATATAAAGAAAAGGAACGTTTTTTGGGAAGACAACAAAATCTGATTCATGTATTTGAAGTTAGAAGACTTTTGGGGTAAGGTAAGAAGATAACTTAATTACAATTGCTAGAAGCTACTGAGGTGAAGTTGTTATATAAAAACACATGTAATCCATCAGTTGAGAAGGTGTGGAACCAAAAATAAGTGTTGTTGGTTTTCATTACCTAGTTGGCCTAAAAGAGAGGTGTTACTGGTTTTCATTGACTAGTGGAACCAAAAGAAAAGTGTATTTGGTTTCCATTACCTAGTAGAACGAATGGAGAGGTTTTCATGGTTTTCATGAATTAGTGTAACTAAAAGTGATGTGTTGTTGATTTTGATTATTAACTAGTAGATCCAAAAGAGAAGTGTTGTTGGTTTTCATTACCTGGTAGAACGAAAAGAGACGTGTTGTTGGTTTTCATTACCTAGTAGAACGAAAAGAGACGTGTTGTTGGTTTTCATTAGCTAGTGGAACCAAAAGAGAAGTGTTGTTGGTTTTCTTTACCTAGTAGAACGAAAAGAGAAGTGTTGTTGGTTTTCTTTAGCTACTGGAACCACAAGAGAAGTGTTCCAAGTTTTCATTAACTACTTTAATGATTTGTTCAGTAATGGTGTTGGTTTTCATTAGTTAGTGGAACCACAAGAGAGGTGTTCCAAGTTTTCATTAACTACTTTAATTATTTGTTCAGTAATGTGCAGAAAAGTAGCATTATAACAACTACAATCTCAGTGGGTTCACCTTAGGTGTCCCAGTGTCAGACCATATTGTGGGCTCCAGCAGGAAACCACAGGGGAGCTCCAGGGTAACTGTGTCGAAGACACGCAAAAGGAGTACTGACTATCTATGGTTCGTCCATACTCAGAAAAGTGCCAAACCCTTGCTTTCAGTTAAGAAATAATTTCAAGAAATTAGTTTTTGCTGAAACCCTGTATCCGGGACTAAGCGAGTGTGACTCATGAGGGTGTTGTCTGGTCAACTAGAAGGGGAGGACCATCCGCAAGCAGAGAGATAGACCAAGAGTGAGCTAACCTCTGTGGCAAGCAGGGAGAAACCAAGAATGAGCTAACCTCAGTGGCAAGCAGGGAGAAACCAAGAATGAGCTAACCTCTGTGGCTAGCAGAGATAGACCAAGAATGAGCTAACCTCTGTGGCTATCAGAGATAGACCAAGAGTAAGCTAACCTCTGTGGCTAGCAGAGAGAAACCAAGAATGAGCTAACCTCTGTGGCTAGCAGAGAGAAACCAAGAGTGAGCTAACCTATGTGGCTATCAGAGATAGACCAAGAGTGGTTGATAAAGTGGAGCTCAGGGCTCCACTGCTAACTCAGTTTAAGATAGGGAGGCCTACCGCAGGATATTGCAGGCCTATAAACGCCCCACCCTGTGTGGCCAAAAGAAGATCCACAGGCAAAGACTACCAGCGTGTGAATGACCGTCTGGGAGACATGGTACAGGTCTCTTCTGTTTTCTAAGCCCATAACCGAGTGTGTGATACTTAGAACTGAAAGACGATTTGTTTAAGTCTACCGAGACCCTGATTTAGCCCACTGCAGTAAAAATGAATGGCAACAGAGTGGGGGGAGGTGGGGGGAGGTGGGGGGAGGCTTTCTCTCTGTCTTGCTCTCGCTCTCTCTAAGAACTTCTAATTGTGCTCCCTCAGATTGGACTTTATCTCCTCTGGGTGATTACACATTGATAGCAATCAACGTTTCTGGATCTGAAGGATTCTCCCCTCTGTGATGTTATCGCCTTGAGAAGAAGAGATAAGATATAGCAGCATTACCGAAGGAGACAAACACATCAACACCACTGCACATGGATTCAAACTCCATGCTGAGCCTTATGTAATGTTAAAATATAAATATAGTAATATAGCAATCTTTCTGGAGGTGTTGTATTTTCTGCATTGAAATTATTAAATGTATTCCAGTTTCCATGACAACATTGGATTTTCGGTCAACAAATTAGTGAATGTATGATTGAAAATAAATATGAAGTAGAAAACAACCTGTGGTTGTAGGGTTGGTAATCAAGGAGACAGATTAAATCAAAATCAAATCAAATCAAATGTATTTATAAAGCCAGCTGATATCTCAAAGTGCTGTACAGAAACCCAGCCTAAAACCCCAAACAGCAAGCAATGCAGGTGTAGAAGCACGGTGGCTAGGAAAAACTCCCTAGAAAGGCCAACACCTAGGAAGAAACCTAGAGAGGAACCAGGCTATGTGGGGTGGCCAGTCCTCTTCTGGCTGTGACGGGTGGAGATTATAACAGAACATGGCCAAGATGTTCAAATGTTCATAGATGACCAGCATGGTCCAATAGTAATAATCACAGTAGTTGTCGAGGGTACAGCAATTCAGCACCTCAGGAGTAAATGTCAGTTGGCTTTTCATAGCCGATCATTAGGAGTGTCTATACCGCAATTATTATAATATAGAAGTATAGACCTAATTCAGGGATATCTGGTTTCAAGGAGCCAGATTATTCTAATTTAGAAGTATAATTCTGGGATATCTTGAAGTGAACCTACATCTGTTTTTATAATCCAATTTTAATATCCACGTTTCTGTGAAACATAGACCTGAACATTCTAAGCAAATTGTTTCATGAACTCTTATCATTACCATCTTGATTAAAAAGTGCTATTTAATATTCCAATACACAGTTTTGTCTGAAACCAGCACATCATGTACCAGCACACATCGTCTAAATGAAAGCCTGCATAGTGAGCAGCAGAATTTGGGCATTATGAATATTTCATACGATGAAACATTATTACCTTTTGTGTAAAACTGCAGTGTGAATCTTTGGTAAGTGAAGATATCAATGCATGACGGTTTTGGAGAAGTTGAAGGGGATGATTTTAATGAATATTCAAAACAACTCTATTCCCAGTAGATTGACTTGTGAGATAGATTTTGTACAAACAATTGAAATTGTGCCCTGAGTAAAAAAATGTTTAAAAGAGTATTTATTGGTGCCTATAAATGGACTCTCGAGACTCTAGACAACTCCCCCCTGTCACACAAGTTATTATAAAAGCTCCACTCTACCTCTCTAAACTACTCTCCTTCTCCCAGTCCTCCTACAGCCTACGCTCCACTAACTACATCTCCCAGTCCCCCTACAGCCTACGCTCCACTAACTACATCTCCCAGTCCTCCTACAGCCTACGCTCCACTAACTACATCTCCCAGTCCTCCTACAGCCTACGCTCCACTAACTACATCTCCCAGTCCTCCTACAGCCTACGCTCCACTAACTACATCTCCCAGTCCCCCTACAGCCTACGCTCCACTAACTACATCCCCCAGTCCTCCTACAGTCTACGCTCCACTAACTACATCTCCCAGTCCTCCTACAGCCTACGCTCCACTAACTACATCTCCCAGTCCTCCTACAGCCTACGCTCCACTAAAAAGTCCTCAACACAGCCTGCTCCACAGGAATGGAGTCCTAAACTCCAACACATTCCCAGTCCTTAACCAATGAATCTTCATTCCCTGTTTCAGTACCAAAAGTCATGACCTGTTATGCTCCAGTAACTACATCCCCCAGTCCTCCACACGCTCACTATTCCCAGAGGAGACTGAATGAACTACATCCCCAGTCCTTCATGGTTGAATTGTTCTCAAAGAAACCACTCCACTAATGGACAGTCTACGCTCCACAAACTACATCTCCTGGATCCAACCTGGCTCCAAAAATTTCAACACACTGCTCCTACAGGAATGGAATAAACTCCAACAGGATTTAAAACTTAACCAATGAATCTTCATTCCCTGTTTCAGTACCAAAAGTCATGACCTGTTATGTAGTAACTGACACGTCTCAACGTCAACTATTCAGAGGAGACTGAATGAATCAGGCCTTCATGGTTGAATTGTTACAAAGAAACCACTACTAATGGACACCAAACTGATTCCTGGATCACCTGGACACAAAGGACAGTGGAGATGAACGAACTGTACAGACTAAAGGACAGCCTCTCGACAGATGAGGAGGCTCCTGCAATGAGGTGAACGGTGGAGATGAACGAACTGTACAGACTAAAGGACAGCCTCTCGACAGATGATGAGGCTCCTGCAATGAGGTGAGCGGTGAACTATTATACCCCACCACATCAAAGACACCTTAAGTCTATGTGTTGTTAAAGTCTAATCGACAAGACAATCACAGCACGACTCAGGCCATCTGTCTAAATGAATAACACTTTAATGACAATTGTCTATGCAGCCTAAATGACAACCCATTAATTGGTAGGCGAATAGCCATGATCTATTTGTTTGAGTAACAAACTGACAAGTGAACAAGACAACATAATGATTACTGTGGTCTGGACAATTATGTTTAACCGCTCCCCAACCGACGAGCTATAAACGCCTCGGTGGGAAGAATTTCAATGGTCCGTATGTGGCAAAAAAGACAGGAAGGGATCAAAGCCATTTTAACACAGTGATGGCAAGTGCATTTTATGTGGCTTTCCTCGTGTTATTGACCCTGAGAGAGAACCTATTCCTTTCCTCGTGTTATTGACCCTGAGAGAGAACCTATTCCTTTCCTCTTGTTATTGACCCTGAGAGAGAACCTATTCCTTTCCTCGTGTTATTGACCCTGAGAGAGAACCTAATCCTTTCCTCTTGTTATTGACCCTGAGAGAGATAACCTATTCCTTTCCTCTTGTTATTGACCCTGAGAGAGAACCTATTCCTTTCCTCGTGTTATTGACCCTGAGAGAGAACCTAATCCTTTCCTCTTGTTATTGACCCTGAGAGAGATAACCTAATCCTTTCCTCTTGTTATTGACCCTGAGAGATAACCTATTCCTTTCCTCTTGTTATTGACCCTGAGAGAGATAACCTATTCCTTTCCTCTTGTTATTGACCCTGAGAGAGATAACCTATTCCTTTCCTCTTGTTATTGACCCTGAGAGAGATAACCTATTCCTTTCCTCTTGTTATTGACCCTGAGAGAGATAACCTATTCCTTTCCTCTTGTTATTGACCCTGAGAGACATAACCTATTCCTTTCCTCTTGTTATTGACCCTGAGAGAGAGAACCTATTCCTTTCCTCTTGTTATTGACCCTGAGAGAGAACCTATTCCTTTCCTCTTGTTATTGACCCTGAGAGAGAACCTATTCCTTTCCTCTTGTTATTGACCCTGAGAGAGATAACCTATTCCTTTCCTCTTGTTATTGACCCTGAGAGAGATAACCTAATCCTTTCCTCTTGTTATTGACCCTGAGAGAGATAACCTATTCCTTTCCTCTTGTTATTGACCCTGAGAGAGATAACCTATTCCTTTCCTCTTGTTATTGACCCTGAGAGAGATAACCTATTCCTTTCCTCTTGTTATTGACCCTGAGAGAGATAACCTATTCCTTTCCTCTTGTTATTGACCCTGAGAGACATAACCTATTCCTTTCCTCTTGTTATTGACCCTGAGAGAGAACCTATTCCTTTCCTCTTGTTATTGACCCTGAGAGACATAACCTATTCCTTTCCTCTTGTTATTGACCCTGAGAGAGAGAACCTATTCCTTTCCTCTTGTTATTGACCCTGAGAGAGATAACCTAATCCTTTCCTCTTGTTATTGACCCTGAGAGAGATAACCTAATCCTTTCCTCTTGTTATTGACCCTGAGACATAACCTATTCCTTTCTTCTTGTTATTGACCCTGAGAGATAACCTATTCCTTTCCTCTTGTTATTGACCCTGAGAGAGAACCTATTCCTTTTCTCTTGTTATTGACCCTGAGAGAGAACCTATTCCTTTCCTCTTGTTATTGACCCTGAGAGATAACCTAATCCTTTCCTCTTGTTATTGACCCTGAGAGACATAACCTATTCCTTTCCTCTTGTTATTGACCCTGAGAGAGATAACCTAATCCTTTCCTCTTGTTATTGACCCTGAGAGACATAACCTATTCCTTTCCTCTTGTTATTGACCCTGAGAGACATAACCTAATCCTTTCCTCTTGTTATTGACCCTGAGAGATAACCTATTCCTTTCCTCTTGTTATTGACACTGAGAGAGATAACCTAATCCTTTCCTCTTGTTATTGACACTGAGAGATAACCTAATCCTTTCCTCTTGTTATTGACCCTGAGAGAGATAACCTAATCCTTTCCTCTTGTTATTGACACTGAGAGAGATTACCTAATCCTTTCCTCTTGTTATTGACCCTGAGAGACATAACCTATTCCTTTCCTCTTGTTATTGACCCTGAGAGAGATAACCTATTCCTTTCCTCTTGTTATTGACCCTGAGAGAGATAACCTATTCCTTTCCTCTTGTTATTGACCCTGAGAGACATAACCTATTCCTTTCCTCTTGTTATTGACCCTGAGAGAGAGAACCTATTCCTTTCCTCTTGTTATTGACCCTGAGAGACATAACCTATTCCTTTCCTCTTGTTATTGACCCTGAGAGAGAGAACCTATTCCTTTCCTCTTGTTATTGACCCTGAGAGAGATAACCTAATCCTTTCCTCTTGTTATTGACCCTGAGAGAGATAACCTATTCCTTTCCTCTTGTTATTGACCCTGAGAGATAACCTATTCCTTTCCTCTTGTTATTGACCCTGAGAGATAACCTATTCCTTTCCTCTTGTTATTGACCCTGAGAGAGAACCTATTCCTTTCCTCTTGTTATTGACACTGAGAGAGATAACCTAATCCTTTCCTCTTGTTATTGACACTGAGAGATAACCTAATCCTTTCCTCTTGTTATTGACCCTGAGAGAGATAACCTAATCCTTTCCTCTTGTTATTGACACTGAGAGAGATTACCTAATCCTTTCCTCTTGTTATTGACCCTGAGAGACATAACCTATTCCTTTCTTCTTGTTATTGACACTGAGAGAGATAACCTAATCCTTTCCTCTGGCACAATAAAACAAATAAGAGGTCTGCCTATCATGCTGACCAGGACAAATGATCCATGTAAACCTTAAAAGTGTCTCCTCTATCTCATAAAGGCAGAATCAGCCCTTGACACTACTCCTAAATAATAATAATAATATTTACTTCATACTAGTTGACTGCACATAGCGTGGACACACAGTACAGACACTTACTCCGCAGTGAGAATGGGTGGCAGGTATACTCAGGGAGTCAGGGAGCAGGTGTAGAAGGTAGCAGGTGCAGAAGGAGCGTTTAATAACAATGACGTAAGGCAAATGAACAAAACAGGACATGCCTACTGAACATGAAAACAAACAAATACTGTCTGATGACTGAGGGCTAAATAAAGGGAAGGTGATCAAGGTGATGAGGTCCAGGTGTGTGTAATGATGGGGTCCAGCTGTGTGTAATGATGGGGTCCAGGTGTGTGTAATGATGGGGTCCAGGTGTGTGCAATGATGGGGTCCAGGTGTGTGTAATGACTAATAGGTGTGTGTAATGATGGGGTACAGGTGTGTGTAATGATGAGGTCCAGTTGTGTGTAATGATGAGGTCCAGGTGTGTGTAATGATGGGGTCCAGGTGTGTGCAATGATGGGGCGCAGGTGTGTGTAATGATGAGGTCCAGGTGTGTGTAATGATGGGGTTCAGGTGTGTGTGTGTAATGATGGGGACCAGGTGTGTGTAATGAATGGGGTCCAGGTGTGTGTAATGATGGGATTCAGGTGTGTGTAATGATGCGGTCCAGGTGTGTGTAATGATGGGATCCAGGTGTATGTAATGATGGGGTCCAGGTGTGTGTAATGATGGGGACCAGTTGTGTGTAATGATGAGGTCCAGGTGTGTGTAATGATGCGGTCCAGGTGTGTGTAATGATGGGGTTCAGGTGTGTGTAATGATGAGGTCCAGGTGTGTGTAATGATGAGGTCCAGGTGTGTGTAATGATGGGAACCAGGTGTGTGTAATTATGGGGTCCAGGTGTGTGTAATGATGGGGACCAGGTGTGTGTAATGATGGGGACCTGGTGTGTGTAATGATAGGGACCAGGTGTGTGTAATGACTAACAGGTGTGTGTAGAGCCAATCAGTTGTATTATGATAAGATAGGGGGAGCAGTAGTGGACTGGTCACCGGGAGCACCGGGAGAATTCCCAGTGGGCTGGTCAATCTCTGGGTTGGTGTGCCGCCTGCTTTATACATTTTTTACTAGTAATACAAAAGTTGGCAGAAGGCTGAGCGACACGGGTCAACCCCCTCTTTCCCCCAGGCCCGTTGGTCTATTCCTAACGAACATCTATGCAACCCTTAGCCCTGCCCCCTTTGTCTCACTCCCACTGACACTGACAGTGACAGCACGAAAACTAGCTACAATAGAATATGGAAACACAAGGGTAGGGCTGAGAAGTTAAGAGACAAAAGAGTCAAAAGCCTACACTCAAATGCAAGTAAATGTACAAAACTAACCGACTTATTCTGTAGTAGTAGTAGTACCAGTGCCACCGACGCTAACGTCGAAGACCGGCAAGAGGAAGATGCCACAACCCCGGGGTTAAAGAGTAGACAGAGAGGACAGCAAAGCCAAAGACAGTGCAGCCAAGGCTGTAGATATAAATGTGTTACAAATACAACACGTTAAATCAGAAGTTATGAGTGAAATGAGAATACTATTGGTTAGCTACTGTTGGTCAGCTACTATTGGTCAGCTACTGTTGGTCAGCTACTGTTGGTCAGCTACTATTGGTCAGCTACTGTTGGTCAGCTACTGTTGGTCAGCTACTATTGGTCAGCTACTGTTGGTCAGCTACTGTTGGTCAGCTACTATTGGTCAGCTACTGTTGGTCAGCTACTGTTGGTCAGCTACTATTTGTCAGCTACTGTTGGTCAGCTACTGTTGGTCAGCTACTATTGGTCAGCTACTGTTGGTCAGCTACTATTGGTCAGCTACTGTTGGTCAGCTACTGTTGGTCAGCTACTATTGGTCAGCTACTATTGGTCAGCTACTGTTGGTCAGCTACTGTTGGTCAGCTACTGTTGGTCAGCTACTGTTGGTCAGCTACTATTGGTCAGCTACTGTTGGTCAGCTACTATTGGTCAGCTACTGTTGGTCAGCTACTATTGGTCAGCTACTGTTGGTCAGCTACTGTTGGTCAGCTACTGTTGGTCAGCTACTGTTGGTCAGCTACTATTGGTCAGCTACTGTTGGTCAGCTACTGTTGGTCAGCTACTGTTGGTCAGCTACTATTGGTCAGCTACTGTTGGTCAGCTACTGTTGGTCAGCTACTATTGGTCAGCTACTGTTCGTCAGCTACTATTGGTCAGCTACTATTGGTCAGCTACTGTTGGGCTACTGTAGGTCAGCTACTGTTGGTCAGCTACTGTTGGTCAGCTACTGTTGGTCAGCTACTATTGGTCAGCTACTGTTGGTCAGCTACTATTGGTCAGCTACTGTTGGTCAGCTACTATTGGTCAGCTACTGTTGGTCAGCTACTATTGGTCAGCTACTGTTGGTCAGCTACTGTTGGTCAGCTACTGTTGGTCAGCTACTGTTGGTCAGCTACTATTGGTCAGCTACTGTTGGTCAGCTACTGTTGGTCAGCTACTGTTGGTCAGCTACTATTGGTCAGCTACTGTTGGTCAGCTACTATTGGTCAGCTACTGTTGGTCAGCTACTGTTGGTCAGCTACTATTGGTCAGCTACTGTTCGTCAGCTACTATTGGTCAGCTACTATTGGTCAGCTACTGTTGGTCAGCTACTGTAGGTCAGCTACTGTTGGTCAGCTACTGTTGGTCAGCTACTGTTGGTCAGCTACTATTGGTCAGCTACTGTTGGTCAGCTACTGTTGGTCAGCTACTGTTGGTCAGCTACTGTTGGTCAGCTACTGTTCGTCAGCTACTATTGGTCAGCTACTGTTGGTCAGCTACTATTGGTCAGCTACTGTTGGTCAGCTACTGTAGGTCAGCTACTGTTGGTCAGCTACTGTTGGTCAGCTACTGTTGGTCAGCTACTATTGGTCAGCTACTGTTGGTCAGCTACTGTTGGTCAGCTACTGTTGGTCAGCTACTATTGGTCAGCTACTGTTGGTCAGCTACTATTGGTCAGCTACTGTTGTGTAAATGTACCAGAAATAAAGAATTGAGATCAAGACATACAGTAACTGCGTGTTCAAACCGGATAGCGGAAATAACTCAAATTCGATGCTCTGAATGCCTAGATTACACCGTCCTGCGGGGATTTTGTGGGACATGGCAATCACTTGAGTGTCAGCAAATTACTGTCGTAAAATTTTACTTTGCTAAAATAAGCATTTTCATTTGATTCTGATTGCTTTTGCCTTGTCGTTCTAAACGTTAAATTACATTAGACATATACACATGTGAATTAGCTAAATGTATTTCATGTCTATACAGCCATTAGTTGCAAATTGTATACATATTGTAAAACCAATCAAGTCCTTTCCCTCTCAAATTCATATTTTGTGTGGGAAAATATGTCTACAGTGATTTGCTAGCTGTGATCCTCACCGCCACTGTTCCTACCACTTCGCCTCTTACGAGACAATGCATTGGAACTCATCGCCATGCCAACAGTCCGGTGCGAACGGAGAGTAAAGCCACACAAAAAAATCTGTTGTGTCCTCATTCATTCACTTGATATGAAATAGTGGGGCTGCTGCTGTGTTTTTGTAGTTTTTCAAAATTGGGGCCTTTAATTAGTTCTTTTCTACATTATTTGATTCATATCCAGGTTTATGACAGGCCCAGTGCAGTTTCAGTGGAACAGAGCATTGAGGTTGATGACAGGCCCCGTGCAGTTTCAGTAGAACAGAGCATTGAGGTTGATGACAGGCCCAGTGCAGTTTCAGTGGAACAGAGCATTGAGGTTGAAGACAGGCCCAGGCCCAGTGCATTCAGTAGAACAGAGTTGATGACAGGCCCAGTGCAGTTTCAGTAGAACAGAGCATTGAGGTTGATGACAGGCCCAGTCCAGTTTCAGTTTCATAGAACAGAGCAAGGTTGATGACAGGAACAGTAGAACAGAGCATTGAGGTTGATGACAGGCCCAGTCCAGTTTCAGTAGAACAGAGCATTGAGGTTGATGACAGGCCCAGTCCAGTTTCAGTAGAACAGAGCATTGAGGTTGATGACAGGCCCAGTCCAGTTTCAGTAGAACAGAGCATTGAGGTTCAGTAGAACAGAGTTTCAGTAGAACAGAGCATTGAGGTTGATGACAGGCCCAGTGCAGTTTCAGTAGAACAGAGCATTGAGGTTGATGACAGGCCCAGTCCAGTTTCAGTAGAACAGAGCATTGAGGTTGATGACAGGCCCAGTGACAGACCCAGTTTCAGTAGAACAGAGCATTGAGGTTGATGACAGGCCCAGTCCAGTTTCAGTAGAACAGAGCATTGAGGTTGATGACAGAGCAGTTTTAGAACAGAGCATTGAGGTTGATGACAGGCCCAGTGCAGTTTCAGTAGAACAGAGCATTGAGGTTGATGACAGGCCCAGTCCAGTTTCAGTAGAACAGAGCATTGAGGTTGATGACAGGCCCAGTGCAGTTTCAGTAGAACAGAGCATTGAGGTTGATGACAGGCCCCAGTTTCAGTAGAACAGAGCATTGAGGTTGATGACAGGCCCAGTCAGTTTCAGTAGAACAGAGCATTGAGGTTGATGACAGGCCCAGTCCAGTTTCAGTAGAACAGAGCATTGAGGTTGATGACAGGCCCAGTCCAGTTTCAGTAGAACAGAGCATTGAGGTTGATGACAGGCCCAGTCCAGTTTCAGTAGAACAGAGCATTGAGGTTGATGACAGGCCCAGTGCAGTTTCAGTAGAACAGAGCATTGAGGTTGATGACAGGCCCAGTCCAGTTTCAGTAGAACAGAGCATTGAGGTTGATGACAGGCCCAGTCCAGTTTCAGTAGAACAGAGCATTGAGGTTGATGACAGGCCCAGAGCAGTTTCAGTAGAACAGACATTCAAAGTCTGCTCAGTGGCAGTCAGGTGTCTGCAGTCAGGTGTCTGCAGTCAGGTGTCTGCAGTCAGGTGTCTGCAGTCAGGTGTCTGCAGTCAGGTGTCTGCAGTCAGGTGTCTGCAGTCAGGTGTCTGCAGTCAGGTGTCTGCAGTCAGGTGTCTGCAGTCAGGTGTCTGCAGTCAGGTGTCTGCCCACAGAGAGCAGGTACCGCAGGAGAAGGGAGGTGCTGGAACGTGTCGTAGACAGAGTGAATGTCATTGGCAAGAGGGGGCTCAGTTACAGGAGGATTCAGTCTGAGGCTCCATATACATTAGAGGACACCAATATCGATCACAGTCATTTCTTGGAAAGTATGATGTTCGCTTGAAAGAACATCTCACCAAATGCATTGAGAAAAGCAAGAACCTATATCAGTCTGGGGCAGGAGGCAGAGGTTCTCTAATCACACTCCTCTCAAAAAAATACTGTCAACCCCATCATTCACACAATTCAGAGCATTATCCAAGAGAGACCCCATCATTCACACAATTCAGAGCATTATCCAAGAGAGACCCCATCATTCACACAATTCAGAGCATTATCCAAGAGAGACCCCATCATTCACACAATTCATAGCATTATCCAAGAGAGACCCCATCATTCACACAATTCAGAGCATTATCCAAGAGAGACCCCATCATTCACACAATTCAGAGCATTATCCAAGAGAGACCCCATCATTCACACAATTCAGAGCATTATCCAAGAGAGACCACATCATTCACACAATTCAGAGCATTATCCAAGAGAGACCCCATCATTCACACAATTCAGAGCATTATCCAAGAGAGACCCCATCAAGTGGAAATGGAAGCTCTGTCCAAATCGACACAACGCAGGACATCTTCTTCTTCTCTTATGCCAAACATAAGGGTCATTATGGCCAAACAGTTCTATTTTTGTTTCATCAGATCAGAGGACATTTCTCCAAAAATTACGATCTTTGTCCCCATGTAGAGTTGCAAACCATAGTCTGGCTTTTTTATGGCTTTTTATGGCGGTTTTGGAGCAGTGGCTTCTTCCTTGCTGAGCGGCCTTTCAGGTTATGTCGATATAGGACTCGTTTTACTGTGGACATAGATATTTTTTTTACCTGTTTCCTCCAACATCTTCACAAGGTCCTTTGCTGTTGTTCTGGGATTGATTTGCACGTTTCGCACCAAAGTACATTCATCTCTAGGAGACAGAACGTGTCTCCTTCCTGAGCGGTATGACAGCTGCGTGGTCCCATGGTATTTTTACTTGAGTACAATTGTTTGTACAGATGAAGGTGGTACCTCCAGGCGTTTGGAAATTGCTCCCAAGGATGAACCAGACTCATGGAGGTTTTAGCTGATTTCTTTTGATTTTCCCATGATGTCAAGCAGAGGCACTGAGTTTGAAGTTAGGCCTTGAAATACATCCACAGGTACACCTCCAATTGACTCAAATTATGTCAATTAGCCTATTAGAAGCTACCAGAAGCTTCTAAAGCCATGACATACGTTTCTGGAGTTTCTCAAGCTGTTTAAAGGCACAGTCAACTTAGTGTATGTAAACTTCTGACCCACTGGCATTGTGATACAGTGAATTATAAGTTAAATAATCTGTCTGTAAACAACTGTTCGAAAAATGACTTGTGTCATGCACAAAGTAGATGTCCTAACCGACTTGCCAAAACTATAGTTTGTTTACAAGTTGTGGAGTGGTTGAGAAACTAGTTTTAATAACTCCAAACTAACTGTAAACTTCTGACTTCAACGGTGTCTCCAATAGGAGAAACACGCTGCTGGGCTTAAGGATAGTGCTTTGAAGAAGGTCTTTGGATCCTTTGGAAAACCAGACCAGGTACTCCATGTTGATGTACTCCTAACACTATCAGCCATACAAGGACAGGCCAACATGAAGACAACTGTTTGGGTGAAGGCAAGAGGATTTACTCAGGCTCATCTGACAGCTCTTCGGATATTTGAGAACACATCACCACTGTCCAAATACCTGCAGACAAATGGGATGGACATCCTGCCTGCCCACCGAATGGTTGTGGCTACACAGGAAACCCTGAAAGGCATGTCAAGAGACTTTGGCACCATTAAGGCAGCTACCGACACATTTGTTCAGTTTGCAAACAAGAAGATCAAAGAACAGGATGTGGACACAGAGCTGGACGAGGTGGAAGCCACTCTGCCACAGAAAAGGGCAAGAATGAAGATAATCATGTCTGGAGAGACGGCTTTGACAGAGGCAGAGTGTCTATAAAGTCCACAATCAAATGATGTATACAGTCACAGATAGTATCCACAGGTGATTTCTGTCTCATGGCTCTCTCTATATGCTGACCTAGCCGTTCTGGACCGTAGAAACTTCTCCCAATTGACATCCAATGGTCTTCCACAGACAGCCCTTCTAGAGATCAGCAAATGTTTGCTTCGATTTGATAGCCGAGCAACTGTTGACAACTTGCAGTGTGAGCTGAGGAGCCTCGCTGTAACAGTGGAAAAGATTGTAATGTTCAGGCTTGGAGGAATACATGACCAGGACAGTGGAGCATCGTCCTGATGGAAATGAAGATGAGAAGGACATCCTAATGGTTACTGAGAAGGACATCCTAATGGTTACTGAGAAGGACATCCTAATGGTTACTGAGAAGGACATCCTAATGGTTACTGAGAAGGACATCCTAATGGTTACTGAGAAGGACATCTTAATGGTTACTGAGAAGGACATCCTCATGGTTACTGAGAAGGACATCCTAATGGTTACTGAGAAGGACATCCTAATGACCCTGGATAATGACATGGTTACTGAGAAGGACATCCTAATGGTTACTGAGTAGGACATCCTAATGGCCCTGGATACTGACATGGTGATCCATAGAGGTTCTTCCCAATAAGGTAGTTTCAACATATTTCCTATGTCTTGCATACTTACCATTATTTTATTCCTACATTTCTAATGCTCTTTTTCCTGTCTGTACTATTGCTGTCCAGTACTTTGAGAGAGTGAAGCCAGTCAGCCGACCCTGAGAAGCTGACCCCGTTTCAGTGAGTATTGTGGATATTATAGCATCTCCTTTTTACTCCAGGCTTCAGTTGATGTAGATGGCTTGTCTCTTAAAGGTTACATTCTATGTTTGGAGAGATGTTCAACCATTTGTTTTTTAGAAGGTGTACTCCCATGACTTAAAGCCAGCCAGCTGACCCTGAACAGCAGTTAGACAGTTCTTGTGGATATTATCTCTGTTTTACACCAGGCTTCAGGTGATGTGATGTAGTTCAATCATGACAAATTCAGTGTGTGTTCTGTAGAAGTTTTACAACAATGTGCAGCGTGTGTGTTTGTGTGTTCTGTAGAAGTTTTATAACAGTGTTTATGTGTGTGTGTTCTGTAGAAGTGTTATAACAGTGTTTGGGTGTGTGTGTTCTGCAGCCTTGTTAAAGTAGTACTGCTATAGTGATCACGCTACGGTCACAAGACGCAGGCCTCCTAATTGTCCCTAGAATTTCTAAGCAAACAGCTGGAGGCAGGGCTTTCTCCTATAGAGCTCCATTTTTATGGAACGGTCTGCCTACCCATGTCAGAGACGCAAACTCGGTCTCAACCTTTAAGTCTTTACTGAAGACTCATCTCTTCAGTGGGTCATATGATTGAGTGTAGTCTGGCCCAGGAGTGGGAAGGTGAACGGAAAGGCTCTGGAGCAACGAACCGCCCTTGCTGTCTCTGCCTGGCCGGTTCCCCTCTTTCCACTGGGATTCTCTGCCTCTAACCCTATTACAGGGGCTGAGTCACTGGCTTACTGGGGCTCTCTCATGCCGTCCCTGGAGGGGGTACGTCACCTGAGTGGGTTGATTCACTGTTGTGGTCATCCTGTATGGGTTGGCGCCCCCCCCTTGGGTTGTGCTGTGGCGGAGATCTTTGTGGGCTATACTCAGCCTTGTCTCAGGATGGTAAGTTGGTGGTTGAGGATATCCCTCTAGTGGTGTGGGGGCTGTGCTTTGGCAAAGTGGGTGGGGTTATATCCTTCCTGTTTGGCCCTGTCCGGGGGTGACCTCGGATGGGGCCACAGTGTCTCCTGACCCCTCCTGTCTCAGCCTCCAGTATTTATGCTGCAGTAGTTTATGTGTTGGGGGCTGGGGTCAGTTTGTTATATCTGGAGTACTTCTCCTGTCCTATTCGGTGTCCTGTGTGAATCTAAGTGTCCGTTCTCTAATTCTCTCCTTCTCTCTTTCTTTCTCTCTCTCGGAGGACCTGAGCCCTAGGACCTGAGCTCCAGGACTACCTGACATGATGACTCCTTGCTGTCCCCAGTCCACCTGGCCATGCTGCTGTTACAGTTTCAACTGACCTGAGCCCTAGGACCATGCCCCAGGACTACCTGACATGATGACTCCTTGCTGTCCCCAGTCCACCTGGCCATGCTGCTGCTCCAGTTTCAACTTCCACCTGACTGTGCTGCTGCTCCAGTTTCAACTGTTCTGCCTTATTATTATTCGACCATGCTGGTCATTTATGAACATTTGAACATCTTGGCCATGTTCTGTTATAATCTCCACCCGGCACAGCCAGAAGAGGACTGGCCACCCCACATAGCCTGGTTCCTCTCTAGGTTTCTTCCTAGGTTTTGGCCTTTCTAGGGAGTTTTTCCTAGCCACCGTGCTTCTACACCTGCATTGCTTGCTGTTTGGGGTTTTAGGCTGGGTTTCTGTACAGCACTTTGAGATATCAGCTGATGTACGAAGGGCTATATAAATAAATTTGATTTGATTTGATTTGATTTGATTACTGGTTGTGATGCAGCTAGCTGGTTGTATTAGGGGCTGGCCGTGTGTATACGGGGGCCGGTTCTGGTGGGCTGTTCTGGATCAAAGCCCAAGGCTGTTTTTTTTAAACTCCCAGTTCGGCCCTGGAGGGGGGGTATAGAAGATAGCCCTATTTGAAGATACAGAAGATAGTCCTATTTGGTAAAAGACCAAGTCCCACATATTATGGCAAGAACAGCTCAAATAAGCAAAGAGAAACAATAATTCATCAATACTTGAAGACATAAAGGTCAATATGGCGAATTTCAAGAACTATGAAAGTTTCTTCAAGCGCAGTCGCAAAAACTATCAAGCGCTATGACGAAATTGTCTCTCATGAGCACCGCCACAAGAACGGAACACCCAGAGTTACCTCTGCTGCAGAGGTTAAGTTCATTAGAGTTACCAGCCTCAGAAATTGCAGCCCAAATAAATGCTTCACAGAGTTCAAGTAACAGACATATCTCAACATCAACTGTTCAGAGGAGACTGTGTTAATCAGGCCTTCATGATCAAATTGCTGCAAAGAAACCACTACTAATAAACACCAATAAATCTGTCCTTTGGTCTGGAGTCCAAATTGGAGATTTTTGGTTGCAACTGCCGTGTCTTTGTGAGAAATGGTGTGGGTGAACGGATGATGCTCCAAGATGGCGTAGCAGTAAGTCGCCCTGTCTCGTCGTGTCCCTTGTATATATCGTCTATTTTTCGTTTTTTACATATTTTTCTTCAAAAACATTTTGCTAAACCTAAGCTTCCAAATACTTCCAAATACTCTCCTGCAACCCGCCTCACCCAATGTAGCTATTTTTCCTAAAGTATTTATATTTACTTCGGAACCGGAACCCCTCAACTGAAGCTAGCCGGCTAACCACCAGCTATGCTAGCGGTCTTCAGCTAACCGGTCATCAGCTAAGCTAACCTTTAGCTCGGAAAGCTCTCGCCAGCTCGAACAACGTGACTCTGACCAGAGCATAACGGACCTATTTATTTTTCATCCCCGGATTCATCCCTGGACTCCCACCGCAAACGGAACATTTCAGCTGGATCTTCACAACTAGCTATCTAGCTAAACCGCAACCCCGGATGATTACTCCTGGCTAGCGCTTCCACCCACTTAGCGTGAAGCTAGCCCGGCCAGCGCACCTGTACTACCACCGTAGCATACTCCTGGGCTACAATACCCGGGCCCACAACCGGTCTATCGATGTCACCGCATGAAGAGGAATAAACAGACTCACCCCATCGCGACGTCCCCTAAAGGCCAACTCTCTAGCCCTCGCTATCTCCCTGCTTGCTAAACTCGGCCTGCTAACTGCTAGCTTGTCTAGCCCCGGTCCGCTAACTGCTACCTTGTTTAGCCCGGGCCTACGAACTGTTAGCTTGTTAGCACAGGCCTGCTAACTGCTAGCCTGTCTAGCCCGGGCCTACGAACTGTTAGCTTGTTAGCACAGGCCTGCTAACTGCTAGCTTGTCTAGCCCGGGCCTACTAACTGTTAGCTTGTTAGCACAGGCCTGCTAACCGTCTGAATCGCCGCGTCCCAAACACTCACCGGACCCATATTTACTTTCTATCTCTTCTTGATTTTTAATCTGTTTATACCTTTCCGGAAACCTGCCTCACCCAATGTGATACGGAATCGCTATTATTTTTAATTTTTAGAACACACTCAAGAACCTCCAGAAGCTAACCAGCTAACTAGCTACAAGCTATTTAGTCATTGTTAACTTTTTTTTCAACCTGGATAACACTCGCCAGTCCAGCTTCCCTGCCCCATCCACCGCTGCCCCCTGGACACTGATCTCTTGGCTACATAGCTGATGCACTCTGGACTGTCCATTAATCACGGTACTCCATTCTGCTTGTTTATGTTTTATCTGTCGGCCCCGTTGCCTAGTCAACGCCATTTTACCTGCTGTTGTTGTGCTAGCTGATTAGCTGTTGTCTCACCTACTGTTTAAGCTAGCTTTCCCAATTCAACACCTGTGATTACTGTATGCCTCGCTGTATGTCTCTCTCAAATGTCAATATGCCTTGTATACTGTTGCTCAGGTTAGTTATCATTGTTCTAGTTCACAATGGAGCCCCTAGTTCTACTCTTCATACCCCTGATAACTCCTTTGTCCCACCTCCCACACATGCGGTGACCTCACCCATTACAACCAGCATGTCCAGAGACACAACCTCTCTCATCATCACCCAGTGCCTGGGCTTACCCCCGCTGTACCCGCACCCCACCATACCCCTGTCTGCGCATTATGCCCTGAATATATTCTACCATGCCCAGAAACCTGCTCCTCTTATTCTCTGTCCCCAACGCTCTAGGCGACCAGTTTTGATAGCCTTTAGCCGCACCCTCATACTACTCCTTCTCTGTTCCGCGGGTGATGTGGAGGTAAACCCAGGCCCTGCATGTCCCCAGGCACCCTCATTTGTTGACTTCTGTGATCGAAAAAGCCTTGGTTTCATGCATGTCAACATCAGAAGCCTCCTCCCTAAGTTTGTTTTACTCACTGCTCTAGCACACTCTGCTAACCCTGATGTCCTTGCTGTGTCTGAATCCTGGCTCAGGAAGGCCACCAAAAATTCAGAGATTTCCATACCCAACTATAACATCTTCCGTCAAGATAGAACTGCTAAAGGGGGAGGAGTTGCAGTCTACTGCAGAGATAGCCTGCAAAGTAATGTCATACTTTACAGGTCCATACCCAAACAGTTCGAACTACTAATTTTGAAAATTACTCTCTCCAGAAATAAGTCTCTCACTGTTGCCGCCTGCTACCGACCCCCCTCAGCCCCCAGCTGTGCCCTGGACACCATTTGTGAATTGATCGCCCCCCATCTAGCCTCAGAGTTTGTTCTGTTAGGTGACCTAAACTGGGATATGCTTAACACCCCGCCAGTCCTACAATCTAAGCTAGATGCCCTCAATCTCACACAAATCATCAAGGAACCCACCAGGTACAACCCTAACTCTGTAAACAAGGGCACCCTCATAGACGTCATCCTGACCAACTGGCCCTCCAAATACACCTCCGCTGTCTTCAACCAGGATCTCAGCGATCACTGCCTCATTGCCTGTATCCGCTACGGAGCCGCAGTCAAACGACCACCCCTCATCACTGTCAAACGCTCCCTAAAACACTTCTGTGAGCAGGCCTTTCTAATCGACCTGGCCCGGGTATCCTGGAAGGACATTGACCTCATCCCGTCAGTTGAGGATGCCTGGTCATTCTTTAAAAGTAACTCACCATTTTAGATAAGCATGCTCCGCTCAAAAAATGCAGAACTAAGAACAGATACAGTCCTTGGTTCACCCCAGACCTGACTGCCCTCGACCAGCACAAAAACATCCTGTGGCGGACTGCAATAGCATCGAATAGTCCCCGGGATATGCAACTGTTCAGGGAAGTCCGGAACCAATACACGCAGTCAGTCAGGAAAGCTAAGGCCAGCTTCTTCAGGCAGAAGTTTGCATCCTGTAGCTCCAACTCCAAAAAGTTCTGGGACACTGTGAAGTCCATGGAGAACAAGAGCACCTCCTCCCAGCTGCCCACTGCACTGAGGCTAGGTAACACGGTCACCACCGATAAATCCATGATTATCGAAAACTTCAATAAGCATTTCTCAACGGCTGGCCATGCCTTCCGCCTGGCTACTCCAACCTCGGCCAACAGCTCTGTCCCCCCGGCAGCTCCTCGCCCAAGCCTCTCCAGGTTCTCCTTTACCCAAATCCAGATAGCAGATGTTCTGAAAGAGCTGCAAAACCTGGACCCGTACAAATCAGCTGGGCTTGACAATCTGGACCCCCTATTTCTGAAACTTTCCGCCGCCATTGTCGCAACCCCTATTACCAGCCTGTTCAACTTCTCTTTCATATCGTCTGAGATCCCCAAGGATTGGAAAGCTGCCGCAGTCATCCCCCTCTTCAAAGGGGGAGACACCCTGGACCCAAACCGTTACAGACCTATATCCATCCTGCCCTACCTATCTAAGGTCTTCGAAAGCCAAGTCAACAAACAGGTCACTGACCATCTCGAATCCCACCGTACCTTCTCCGCTGTGCAATCTGGTTCCCGAGCCGGTCACGGGTGCACCTCAGCAACACTCAAGGTACTAAACGATATCATAACCGCCATCGATAAAAGACAGTACTGTGCAGCCGTCTTCATTGACCTTGCCAAGGCTTTCGACTCTGTCAATCACCATATTCTTATCGGCAGACTCAGTAGCCTCGGTTTTTCGGATGACTGCCTTGCCTGGTTCACCAATTACTTTGCAGACAGAGTTCAGTGTGTCAAATCGGAGGGCATGCTGTCCGGTCCTCTGGCAGTCTCTATGGGGGTGCCACAGGGTTCAATTCTCGGGCCGACTCTTTTCTCTGTATATATCAATGACGTTGCTCTTGCTGCGGGCGATTCCCTGATCCACCTCTACGCAGACGACACCATTCTATATACTTTCGGCCCGTCATTGGACACTGTGCTATCTAACCTCCAAACAAGCTTCAATGCCATACAACACTCCTTCCGTGGCCTCCAACTGCTCTTAAACGCTAGTAAAACCAAATGCATGCTTTTCAACCGATCGCTGCCTGCACCCGCATGCCCGACTAGCATCACCACCCTGGATGGTTCCGACCTTGAATATGTGGACATCTATAAGTACCTAGGTGTCTGGCTAGACTGCAAACTCTCCTTCCAGACTCATATCAAACATCTCCAATCGAAAATCAAATCAAGAGTCGGCTTTCTATTCCGCAACAAAGCCTCCTTCACTCACGCCGCCAAGCTTACCCTAGTAAAACTGACTATCCTTCCGATCCTCGACTTTGGCGATGTCATCTACAAAATGGCTTCCAACACTCTACTCAGCAGACTGGATGCAGTCTATCACAGTGCCATCCGTTTTGTCACTAAAGCACCTTATACCACCCACCACTGCGACCTGTATGCTCTAGTCGGCTGGCCCTCATTACATATTCGTCGCCAGACCCACTGGCTCCAGGTCATCTACAAGTCCATGCTAGGTAAAGCTCCGCCTTATCTCAGTTCACTGGTCACGATGGCAACACCCATCCGTAGCACGCGCTCCAGCAGGTGTATCTCACTGATCATCCCTAAAGCCAACACCTCATTTGGCCGCCTTTCGTTCCAGTACTCTGCTGCCTGTGACTGGAACGAATTGCAAAAATCGCTGAAGTTGGAGACTTTTATCTCCCTCACCAACTTCAAACATCAGCTATCTGAGCAGCTAACCGATCGCTGCTGCTGTACATAGTCTATTGGTAAATAGCCCACCCATTTTCACCTACCTCATCCCCATACTGTTTTTATTTATTTACTTGCTCTTTTGCACACTAATATCTCTACCTGTACATGACCATCTGATCATTTATCACTCCAGTGTTAATCTGCAAAATTGTAATTATTCGCCTACCTCCTCATGCCTTTTGCACACATTGTATATAGACTCCCCCCTTTGTTTTCTACTGTGTTATTGACTTGTTAATTGTTTATTCCATGTGTAACTCTGTGTTGTCTGCTCACACTGCTATGCTTTATCTTGGCCAGGTCGCAGTTGCAAATGAGAACTTGTTCTCAACTGGCCTACCTGGTTAAATAAAGGTGAAATAAAAAAAATAAAAATAAAAATCTCTGCATGTGTATTTCCCACTGTGAAGCATGGAGGAGGAGGTGTTATGGTGTGGGGGTGCTTTGCTGCTGACACTGTCTGTGATTTAATTAGAATTCAAGGCACACTTAACCAGCATGGTTACCACAGCATTCTGCAGCGATACGCCATCCCATCTTGTTTGGTCTTAGTGGGACTAGCATTTGTATTTCAACAGGACAATGACCCAACACACCTCCGGGCTGTGTAAGAGCTATTTTACCAAGAAGGAGAGTGATTGTGCTGAATCAGATGACCTGGCTTCCAAAATCGCCCGACATCAACACATTTGAGATGGTTTGGGAGGAGTCGGACCGCAGAGTGAAGGACAAGCAGCCAACAAGTGCTCAGCATATGTGTGTGTGTGTGTGTGTGTGTGTGTGTGTGTGTGTGTGTGTGTGTGTGTGTGTGTGTGTGTGTGTGTGTGTGTGTGTGTGTGTGTGTGTGGTGTCTGTGTGTGTGTGTGTGTGTCTGTGTGTGTGTGTGTCTGTGTGTGTGTGTGTGTGTGTGTGTGTGTGTGTGTTTATGAATTAAAGGGTCTGTCTAGCCCAGTAGTCTGCATATTAGATGCAGTTGCTGGTGAACCTGTCCAATCATTGATAGTTCTAGGTGTCCTTTGCCAAAGGTTACTGTGTTGTTATGTGTTAATAACATTTAGACTGCGTTACCCAGCAGGCTATGCGGGCTAGGCGGATGGTTGAAGAATGCCTTGCATGGCTAAACAGGGAGTTTTCTAGCTGAAGTATATGTTCATTAAAAGTAGTTAAACCTACACCCCAGTTTGTCATTATATAAGGAACAAACATAACAGTTACCTCTGCATATGTAGGCTGATGATCTGAATGATACATGGTGTGGACTGCATCATGTGGTGCACTTCTCAGAAGGACAGTGTTCTGCCCCAGAGCAGTGGCCAGTGCTGTGTTGTGATGGGGTCTAGTGGAGCTGTGTTGTGATGGGGTCTAGTGGAGCTGTGTTGTGATGGGGTCTAGTGGAGCTGTGTTGTGATGGGGTCTAGTGGAGCTGTGTTGTGATGGGGTCTAGTAGAGCTGTGTTGTGATGGGGTCTAGTGGAGCTGTGTTGTGATGGGGTCTAGTGGAGCTGTGTTGTGATGGGGTCTAGTGGAGCTGTGTTGTGATGGGGTCTAGTGGAGCTGTGTTGTGATGGGTCTAGTGGAGCTGTGTTGTGATGGGGTCTAGTGGAGCTGTGTTGTGATGGGGTCTAGTAGAGCTGTGTTGTGATGGGGTCTAGTAGAGCTGTGTTGTGATGGGTCTAGTGGAGCTGTGTTGTGATGGGTCTAGTAGAGCTGTGTTGTGATGGGGTCTAGTGGAGCTGTGTTGTGATGGGGTCTAGTAGAGCTGTGTTGTGATGGGGGGTCTAGTAGAGCTGTGTTGTGATGGGGTCTAGTAGAGCTGTGTTGTGATGGGGTCTAGTAGAGCTGTGTTGTGATGGGGTCTAGTAGAGCTGTGTTGTGATGGGGTCTAGTAGAGCTGTGTTGTGATGGGGTCTAGTAGAGCTGTGTTGTGATGGGGTCTAGTAGAGCTGTGTTGTGATGGGGTCTAGTACAGCTGTGTTGTGATGGGGTCTAGTAGAGCTGTGTTGTGATGGGGTCTAGTAGAGCTGTGTTGTGATGGGGTCTAGTACAGCTGTGTTGTGATGGGGTCTAGTAAAGCTGTGTTGTGAGTGGAGCTGTGTTGTGATGGGCCGGGTCTAGTAGAGCTGTGTGAGGGCTCCCTCTCTCTCTCTCTCTCCCTCTCTCTCTCTCTCTCTCTCTCTCTCTCTCTCTCTCTCTCTCTCTCTCTCTCTCCCTCCCTCCCTCTCTCTCTCTCTCTCCTCTCTCTCTCTCTCTAGAGCTGTCTCTCTCTCTCTCTCTCTCTCTCTCTCTCTCTCTCTCTCTCTCTCTCTCTCGCTCTCTCAATTCTATTCTAGTAGGATTCAATTGACTTTATTGACATGGCGAGTTCATTATTACTTACATTGTCAAAGTATACATATCGAAAAATAAAGATAAAATTAAAAAAAATATATAAAATATATATATATTTACATATAAATAAATGGTGGGACCAACAGCAATAATAATAGTAGTAGTGGACATGGGATTACCATTAACAACAACTACAACAACAATATTCATGAGAACAACAATACATTAAAGCAATGGTAGTAGACCAGTCAACATGACTGAGAAGACACATGACCTGGTAGTAGACCAGTCAACATGACTGAGAAGACACATGACCTGGTAGTAGACCAGTCAACATGACTGAGAAGACACATGACCTGGTAGTAGACCAGTCAACATGACTGAGAAGACACATGACCTGGTAGTGGACCAGTGTCAACATGACTGAGAAGACACATGACCTGGTAGTGGACCAGTGTCAACATGACTGAAGACACATGACCTGGTAGTAGACCAGTGTCAACATGACTGAGAAGACACATGACCTGGTAGTAGACCAGTCAACATGACTGAGAAGACACATGACCTGGTAGTGGACCAGTGTCAACATGACTGAAGACACATGACCTGGTAGTAGACCAGTGTCAACATGACTGAGAAGACACATGACCTGGTAGTAGACCAGTGTCAACATGACTGAGAAGACACATGACCTGGTAGTAGACCAGTGTCAACATGACTGAGAAGACACATGACCTGGTAGTAGACCAGTCAACATGACTGAGAAGACACATGACCTGGTAGTAGACCAGTCAACATGACTGAGAAGACACATGACCTGGTAGTGGACCAGTGTCAACATGACTGAGAAGACACATGACCTGGTAGTGGACCAGTGTCAACATGACTGAGAAGACACATGACCTGGTAGTAGACCAGTCAACATGACTGAGAAGACACATGACCTGGTAGTAGACCAGTGTCAACATGACTGAGAAGAGACATGACCTGGTAGTAGACCAGTGTCAACATGACTGAGAAGACACATGACCTGGTAGTGGACCAGTGTCAACATGACTGAGAAGACACATGACCTGGTAGTGGACCAGTGTCAACATGACTGAGAAGACACATGACCTGGTAGTAGACCAGTGTCAACATGACTGAGAAGACACATGACCTGGTAGTAGACCAGTCAACATGACTGAGAAGACACATGACCTGGTAGTGGACCAGTGTCAACATGACTGAGAAGACACATGACATGGTAGTGGACCAGTGTCAACATGACTGAGAAGACACATGACCTGGTAGTGGACCAGTGTCAACATGACTGAGAAGACACGTGACCTGGTAGTAGACCAGTCAACATGACTGAGAAGACACATGACCTGGTAGTAGACCAGTGTCAACATGACTGAGAAGACACATGACCTGGTAGTAGACCAGTGTCAACATGACTGAGAAGACACATGACCTGGTAGTAGACCAGTGTCAACATGACTGAGAAGACACATGACCTGGTAGTAGACCAGTCAACATGACTGAGAAGACACATGACCTGGTAGTGGACCAGTGTCAACATGACTGAGAAGACACATGACCTGGTAGTGGACCAGTGTCAACATGACTGAGAAGACACATGACCTGGTAGTAGACCAGTGTCAACATGACTGAGAAGACATGACCTGGTAGTGGACCAGTGTCAACATGACTGAGAAGACACATGATCTGGTAGTAGACCAGTGTCAACATGACTGAGAAGACACATGACCTGGTAGTAGACCAGTGTCAACATGACTGAGAAGACACATGACCTGGTAGTAGACCAGTGTCAACATGACTGAGAAGACACATGACCTGGTAGTAGACCAGTGTCAACATGACTGAGAAGACACATGACCTGGTAGTAGACCAGTGTCAACATGACTGAGAAGACACATGACCTGGTAGTAGACCAGTGTCAACATGACTGAGAAGACACATGACCTGGTAGTAGACCAGTGTCAACATGACTGAGAAGACACATTACCTGGTAGTAGACCAGTGTCAACATGACTGAGAAGAAACATGACCTGGTAGTAGATCAGTGTCATCATGACTGAGAAGACACATGACCTGGTAGTAGACCAGTGTCAACATGACTGAGAAGACATGACCTGATAGTAGATCAGTGTCAACATGACTGAGAAGACATGACCTGGTAGTAGACCAGTGTCAACATGACTGAGAAGACACATGACCTGGTAGTAGACCAGTGTCAACATGACTGAGAAGACACATGACCTGGTATGAAAGACAAAACAAAACAAGATGGGAAATATTATCGACATTACTTTGCACTTTTCACTGGCTGTCCCTCAGGTTGTGGCAGGAGGACACATATTTGGCTGCCTAAAACTGCACATTTTGGCTTTTCACCCAATAAATATTTGATAGTTTCTTCATCTTTTAAAGTTTCAATTTCTTTGTATTGAATTATAATTTTGGGAAAGAAATATTCTCTTAGGTCTGAGTATTTGTCACAGTGTAATAGGAAATGCAGCTCTGTCTCTACCTCTCCCCTAGAGCAGAGTGAGCACAGCCGGTCCTCTCTGGGCAGCCAGGTTTGTCTGTGACGACCGGTCTCTATAGCCAGACTGTCCTCTCTGGGCAGCTAGGTTTGTCTGTGACGACCGGTCTCTATAGCCAGACTGTCCTCTCTGGGCAGCTAGGTTTGTCTGTGACGACCGGTCTCTATAGCCAGACTGTGCTCTGGGCAGCCAGGTTTGTCTGTACGGTCTCTATAGCCAGACTGTCCTCTCTGGGCAGCTAGGTTTGTCTTCTACCGGTCAATAGCCAGACTGTCCTCTCTGGGCAGCCAGTTTTGTATGTGACGACCGGTCTCTATAGCCAGACTGTCCTCTCTGGGCAGCCAGGTTTGTCTGTGAAGTCTTAGCCAGACTTTTCTGGGCAGCCAGGTTTGTCTGTGACGACCGGTCTCTTAGCCAGACTGTTTCTGGGCAGCTAGGTTTGTCTGATGATGTCTCTATAGCCAGACTGTTTCTGGGCAGCCAGGTTTGTCCTGACGACCGGTCTCTATAGCCAGACTGGGCTCACTGAGTCTGTACCTAGTCAATGTTTTCCTCAGTTTTCTATCAATCACAGTGGTCACATAGTCTGCACCATGTACTGTTTAGAGCCAAATAGCATTGAAGTTTACTTTGATTTTTTGTGGTGTGATGATGTGGTTGGGCCAGATTTTCTGAGAGCTGTCCTGAGGCTCTATGTGGTTGGTTTGGGTTGGTGAACTGAGCCTCAGAACCAGCTGGCTGAGTGCTGTCCTGAGGCGCTATGGGATTGGTTTGGGTTAGTGAACTGAGCCTCAGAACCAGCTGGCTGAGTGCTGTCCTGAGACTCTATGGGGTTGGTTTGGGTTAGTGAACTGAGCCTCAGAACCAGCTGGCTGAGGGGACTCTTCTCTTGTTTCATCTCTTGACATTGTAGAGCTGTGTGATGGAATGTTTTGGGGTCACTTGTTTTTAGATGGTTGTAAAATGTGATGTCTCTTTTTTCTATCTGAATGAGGAGGTGCTATTGGCCCAATTCTGCTCTACATGCGTTATTTTGAGTTTTTCTTTGCACTTGCAATACAGTCTTGCAAAACTCTGCATGCAGTATTCCATTATTAGAGATTGGACCCCATACTTCACTGCCATAGAGAGCAATTGGTTCTATAACTGATTGAACAATTTTGAGCCAGATTCTAATTGGAATTTCGATTTTGATGATAGAATGCTATTCTTGCTTTGTCTCTCAGCTCGTTCACAGCCATGTGAAAGCTACCTGTGTTGCTGATATTTAGTCCTAGATATGTGTAGTTTTTGGTGTGTTCTAATAGAACTGTGTCCAAATATAATTTATATTTGTCATCCTTATTTCCGGACCTTTTTTGGAATATCATTATATAGTTTCTTCAGGTTAACGGTCAGAGCCCAGGTCTGACAGAACCTGTGAAGATGATCTAGGTGCTGCTGTAACCCCTCCTTAGTGGGAGACAGCAGCACCAAGTCATCTGTCTACAGCAGACCCTCCTTAGTGGGAGACAGCAACACCAGGCCATCTGTCTACAGCAGACCCTCTTTAGTGGGAGACAGCAGCACCAAGTCATCTGTGTACAGCATACACTTGATCTCAGTGTTGTGTAGGGTGATACCAGGTGCTGCCGATTCTTCTAATGTTTTTGCCAATTCATTAATGTAGATGTTAAATAGTGTTGGACTTATTCGGCAGCCCTGTTTCACTCCCCGTCCCTGAGAGAAGAAGTCTGTTTGCTTGTTGTTAATTCATTAATGTAGATGTTAAATAGTGTTGGACTTATTGGGCAGCCCTGTTTCACTCCCCGTCCCTGAGAGAAGAAGTCTGTTTGCTTGTTGCCAATTTGATTTGTCATGTTTTCCCTCCAATACCACTTTCTATTAGTTTATAAAAAAGACCTTTGTGCCAAATTGAATAAAATGCTTTCTTGACATCTACAAAACACAAGTAGATTTTGCCTTTGTTTTGGTTTACTTGTTTATCAATTAGAGTGTGGAGGGTGTAAATTTGGTCTGTTGTACGATGATTTTTTAGAAATTCAATCTGGCTTCTGCTCAGGACGTTGTGTTCATCAAGGAAAAGATGTAGTCTGCTATTTATAATACTGCAGAGAACTTTCCCCAAGTTGCTGTTCACGCAAATTCCTCTGTAATTATTTGGGTCAAATTTGTCTCCATTTTTATAGATTGGTGTGAAAAATCCCTGGTTCCAAATATCGGGGAAAATACCTGCAGTGAGGATAATGTTGAAGAGTTTGAGTTTTGCCAATTTGAATTTGTGGTCTGTATATTTGATAATTTCATTTAAAATACCATCAGCACCACAGGCCTTTTTGGGTTGGAGAGTGCATAGTTTTTCCAATAATTCTTCTTCTGTAATTGGGGTATCCACAGGATTCTGATAGTCTTTGACTGCTGATTCAAGGATTTGTAATCTTTTTGCTCTTTTTCTTGTATATCTTTTTGTTCTGGGCTCTTTGGATTTCCGCAATTCCATCCAGCTGATTTCTAATGTCCCTTTTTGTTCTTAGGGTGTGTTTGTATTGCTTCAGTGTTTCCCCATATTGAAAGTGTTGTCACGTTCCTCGTTGGAATGAGGTGAGGACCAAAGCGCAGCGTGGTGAGTGTTCATCATATATTTATTAAGAACACTAAACAAAATAACAAAGGCGAAATGAAACAGTTCTGAAAGGTGAATTACACATAACAGAAAATAATCACCCACCAAACACAGGTGGGAAAAGGCTACCTAAGTATGATTCTCATTCAGAGACAACTAACGACACCTGCCTCTGATTGAGAACCATACTAGGCCAAACGCAAACACAACATAGAAAACGGAACATAGACAACCCACCCAACTCACGCCCGGACTAAAACCAAGACATAACAAAAGAACAAAGGTCAGAACGTGACAGGCGTATATTTTTGTTGTCTGGTTCTCTGTGTTTTTGATTAGATATATTTCTCAATGACTTTCTTAGATTTTTGCAATCATTATCAAACCATTTTTCACTATCTGTTATTTCTGGTTTGCTCTTATGCTTCTTTAGATTAGCCAAGGAGGCTAATATGTTGAATATAAAGTTCATGTTCCAAACAGCCAAATGTACACCTTCATTGCTGTAGGAGAATGTTAAGGCTAAAAAGTTGTCCAGGAGACATTGTATTTTTTGGCTACTAATTGCTTTTTGGTAGATGTCTGTACTGATTGCACTCCATCTACAGGCCTGTTTAGTACCATGTCATTTATTGGGCCGTGATGCTTCATGGTTGGGTTCTGCTCTTCTCAGATACACTGTGATTTTACTGTGGTCTGAGAGAGGTGTTAGTGGGCTGACTGTGAAGGCTCAGAGAGAGGTGTTAGTGGGCTGACTGTGAAGGCTCTGAGAGAGGTGATAGTGGGTTGACTGTGAAGGCTCTGAGAGAGGTGTTAGTGGGTTGACTGTGAAGGCTCTGAGAGAGGTGTTAGTGGGCTGACTGTGAAGGCTCTGAGAGAGGTGTTAGTGGGCTGACTTTGAAGGCTCTGAGAGAGGTGTCAGTGGGCTGACTGTGAAGGCTCAGAGAGGTGTCAGTGGGCTGACTGTGAAGGCTCTGAGAGAGGTGTTAGTGGGCTGACTGTGAAGGCTCTGAGAGAGGTGTTAGTGGGCTGACTGTGAAGGCTCTGAGAGAGGTGTTAGTGGGCTGACTGTGAAGGCTCTGAGAGAGGTGTTAGTGGGCTGACTGTGAAGGCTCTGAGAGAGGTGTTAGTGGGCTGACTGTGAAGGCTCTGAGAGAGGTGTTAGTGGGCTGAATGTGAAGGCTCTGAGAGAGGTGTTAGTGGGCTGACTGTGAAGGCTCTGAGAGAGGTGTTAGTGGGCTGACTGTGAAAGCTCTGAGAGAGGTGTTAGTGGGCTGACTGTGAAGGCTCAGAGAGAGGTGTTAGTGGGCTGACTGTGAAGGCTCTGAGAGAGGTGTTAGTGGGCTGACTGTGAAGGCTCTGAGAGACTCTGGGTTTAGTGGGCTGACTGGAAAGCTAGTGTTAGTGGGCTGACTGTGAAGGCTCAGAGAGAGATGAGCTGGGCTGACTGTGAAGGCTCTACCAGAAGGTGAGTGGGCCCCTCTCAGCTCTAGAGACTCTGTTTAGGTGTGACAGTAGTCCCAGTGTTCCACAAGGGATGAGCTGTAGGTGTACCTACCAAAGAGTCCCCTCTCAGCCTACCATTGACTATGTACAGACCCAGTGTTCCACAGAGCTGTAGGTGTACCTACCAAAAGAGTCCCCTCTCAGCCTACCATTGACTATGTACAGACCCAGTGTTCCACAGAGCTGTAGGTGTACCTACCAAAAGAGTCCCCTCTCACCCTACCATTGACTATGTACAGACCCAGTGTTCCACAGAGCTGTAGGTGTACCGACCAAAAGAGTCCCCTCTCAGCCTACCATTGACTATGTACAGACCCAGTGTTCCACAGAGCTTCACGAGCTGTACTCCGTTTTTGTTTTTCACTTTGTCATAGTTGTTTCTGTGGGGGTCTGTGGGGAGGGAAAGGTGGTTGCTTCCTGGTAGGTGTTTTTCCCCATGACTGTTAATAGTGTCTGGTTCTTCTGCTGTTCTAGCATTCAGGTCTCCACAGACCAGTACGTTGCCTTGGGCCTGAAAGGGACTAATTTCCCCCTCTAGAATGGAGAAACTCTCTTCATTGAAGTAGGGTGACTCTGAGGGGGAATGTATGTGGCACAGAGGAAGACATTTTTATTTGTCAAGATAGCCTCTTGTTGATTTTTAATAACCAGGTAAAGAATTCTCCTGTTTTGATCAATTCGATTGAATGAATTAGTTCAGATTAATACCATATTAGCATTCCCCCTGAGTCTCTGCCCTGTTTGATTCCTTTTAATGTAGTGGATGGTATGATTACCTCCCTATAACCTAGTGGACAGCCAGTGGAAACATCACCTCTGCACCATGTTTCCTGTAGTACTACAATATCAACATCATCCATTTCGTTCAGGAAGTCTGAGTTTCTGCTCTTTAGCCCAAAAGCAGAGGACTTCAATCCTTGTAAATTCCAACATGCAACGTAAAAAGATTCCATAACTTTTTTACTTCCTATACCTTCAAAATGAGAAAAACACTCACAATCCAACAACTATTAAAATATGATTTTTCAATTAAAGTAAACTCTGATCATGCAAATGTGATTTGTTTATCATTTAAGATATCATTTGTGTCATGCCACTTTGGTGGGTGTAGTGTGAGGATAATGGAGTTCTTGTGCTCATCTTACCATGACCCTCGGCCTATCACATGTGAGCATAGTAGACTCAGCATTTGTTTAATGTCACTCATTTGGTTGGTGGGGGCCAGTTGCTCCTCTCACAGCCTGTGCGTAGCTCTGCCTGCTGGGCTGTGGCTCCTCCAAGTGTGGGTCTGCGGTGGGGGGCAGGGGGTTGGGAGGCCTCGTCTGGGTGGCTCTGTAGCTGGGCTGGGGTGGTCTGTGCTGCGCTGGCTGTGGTGGGCATTGAGGTTGGTGGTGCTGTGGTCGTGGCTCGGGGGTTCAGGGTGCTGGTCCAGGGTGTTGTCTCGGTGATCTTGGTCGTGGAGATTGCTCTGCTGTTCCTGGGTGGAGAGGTCGGGCAGCGGTGTAAAGCGACGTCCTTGAGAGTCTTGGTAAGGATGGGGACTGTCTCCCTGTACAGGTGAACATGGTCATAGAGACGGTCCAGATCGAGGATGGGGACTGTCTCCCTGTACAGGTGAACATGGTCATAGAGACGGTCCAGATCGAGGATGGGGACTGTCTCCCTGTACAGGTGAACATGGTCATAGAGACGGTCCAGATCGAGGATGGGGACTGTCTCCCTGTACAGGTGAACATGGTCATAGAGACGGTCCAGATCGAGTGGGTGTTGGTGGGTGTTGGAGCTGGGGTGTGGCTGGTCTGTGCCGGTGCTGCTGTCAGTGTGAGGCTGTTCTGTGGGCTGGGGGAGGGGTGTAGCAGGCAGGGCTGGGGAACCCTGGCTGGTTGAGCTGGTCTCCTCTGCTGTGTGAGGGCAGGTCATAGAGTGGTGATCTAGCTGCTCCTGGAGGACCACCTCCCCCTCCAGTCTGGTGAACTCATCGCTCATGTCAGCCATGGTGGTGAGGACGGCCACCTCTCCCTCCAGTCTGGTGAACTCATACCTCATGGCAGCCATGGTGGTGAGGAGGACCACCTCCCCCTCCAGGCTGGCGAACTCATCCCTCATGGCAGCCATGGTGGTGAGGAGGGCCACCTCCCCCTCCAGTCTGGTGAACTCATACCTCATGGCAGCCATGGTGGTGAGGAGGACCACCTCCCCCTCCAGGCTGGCGAACTCATCCCTCATGGCAGCCATGGTGGTGAGGAGGGCCACCTCCCCCTCCAGGTTGGCGAACTCATC